>NC_134483.1:71353343-71653343 GCF_040206685.1 Ascaphus truei | reverse complement strand
TCCCGCAAACCGCCGTCGGATCGCGTATCCAATGTTAATCCGCGGCGGTGAACGTGAGATAATCTGTTCCGATGTCGGATAATGTGGTCAGCGGAATGCATTATCTGGCGTCGGATAATCCGTTATCCATCGGACAGCGAGGACCACCTGTATTTTTTAAACAGATTTAACCAGACTTCACACGCAGCTAAGCCCATTGATTCTCCAAGTCCAGATACGACTGCAAAACATTACAACCACGGGTGCCAGGAAAGCATTTTTTCCCCCAAAGGGGTTAAATAACACAAAGTAAAGCCAAAAGCATCTGCCAGAAAAAACAAGACAAGTGCATTAGAAATCCAGCTTTACTATGATTGTTTAGATGACATCACTTGTCCCACTAAACAGGGAGCCAAACAGCCAAAGGGTTTTGGGCAACAAACTCGAGACGCTTGAGTGAGGTGAGTAATGTCTAAAAACACACAAAAATATACCTGTACACAAGCACCCTGGGCAAGTGTTATTCACACAAACTACTTTTGTAAGGTTTCCCACGACATGCACACATTATTCTTCACCCAGTGCACCTTTAACTACATTTCCACAGCACCAATATTCAATATGGCCCAAGCAAATGTTTCTAATGAAATTATTTATTGTTCATCATTCTTGGTATTTCAAGTAGACAAACTTTAAAGGAGCAATGAAAGCAAATGTTTGTGGATTAAACGGGATGATATAGAGCAGAGGTGCTCAACTACAGTCCTCATGCCACCCCCTCCCCCCAATAAAGTCAGCTTTTCAGGATATCCCAGCTTCAGCACAGGTGGCTCAATCAGTTCCTGCTTCAGCCCAGGTGGCTCAGAAGCTCAGTCTCTGACTGAGCCCCCCTGTGCTGAACCCTAGATGTCCAGGAAATCTGATCTGTTGGGGGGCTTGGGGAATGGAGATGGGCACACCTGATATATAGGATTTTACATTTACTCCTACTATAACAATCAGTGCCTATTCCTGCAACCCTATCTTTATTGGTCATCTGATTCAGTCACAAAGCCATGCTTCCCCCATTTCTTAGTTTAGGCTCGCGACAGGCCAACAATTGTAATATTTACCCTATTCAGTTTCTGGGAAAATAAAGAGGGATTTATAAAACATCCAAGCAACCCCATGTAAAACTATTTTGAGCCAACACACTACAAAGTGGAAAAACAGATTGCATCCAAACTCATACCTCAATAAATCCTTAGTAAGCAAAGGGTGGGTAACCTACTCCTTCTCACTAGATTTTAAGATCATTTCAATATATTACATTAAATCTTACCTGAGGCCCAATAAAAACTCTATATTTATTATCTGGGCTGTCTCCGCCAATTAAGAAAGAGTTGGGCCCAATTTGCTGCAGCAAATAGAGTCTTGCTCGCATAACTTTGTTGACCCTACGACTGGTCTCCTCAGGACTGTAAGGTGAAAAGCCATCAGGAGAGGGAGCTCTTCGCGGTGGAGTGACACGTCCGCTCTGAAACTGACAAAGGCCCTTGATATAATTGCATACTATTAGCAACCATGGCAAGAGCGACACAAGATTAGGCAATAGGGTCAAGCAAGGAAGGGTGACAGCGGCGTTGATCCTTCCATTTAAGTAACAAAGGAGGGAGAGGGAGTAGGTGCTATGATCACTACTTGTTGGTCCAATAAAGGGAATGTTAAAAGCTTCCGAACGACTCAGTGTCTCATCGGGTAAACCCGGAGAGGTTCGAAAGCTTGTAACACAACTACTTGTTGGCCCAATAAATAGGCATCATACCACCTACTCCATATCCCTCCTCTGTTGCAATGTCAATGATCAATGCAATTGTCAAACGACGTGACCTTACTTGTGTATACGACAGAAGAATTTATAACATGGAAACAGGATACAGATAATATTGTCTAATAGATCAGAAAGGTTTGGTGGCTTAAACATTTTTTTTTTTATTTTTTTTTAAAGGCCAATTGTTAAAGTTTTCAATCTGCTAGGGTGTATGACATCTCCCTAGTTTGGCATTTTTAAAGGTAGGTTTTACGGTTAATTTTAGAACAACATAAGTAGGTTAACTTACAGGCACCGGAGAGAGCCCTTTCCTTCTCACTCCGGGAGACTCCGGCTTTGTTATTTTGGATGAGTTGGACGATGAGCTGCTGGGTGAAGGACTGCGCCTTCCTCTCGGACCTTGGGATGACCCACTGAGTGACCCATCAACAGCAGAGTCCGTTTTGAACGCGTCGGATCCATCTGCTTTCACAGGAATTGGTTTCACAACCTAAATAAGGCAAACACACAATTAACGAAGCACAAACGTGGTAAAGATTTCTACAAGTTTAAGTATTTTAACATGCATTTTTGTATGTCCTGTTATAGTATATCCATTTGCCACATTTTAATGGCCAAGTTTCAAAACCGATACAAAAAGGTTTAAAAATACAGCGTAGCTTGACCTTCATTTTCATGCAATAATGAACGACTGGTGTGGGTCCTTTAAAAAGACAGTTTGCAATATTATATTAATTGCTTAGACAAAGACATGTATAAAATAAACTTCTATTCCTGATTCAATGTCCAAGTAAATCCACTTTACCCCAACAAAAAGCCTTTAAAAACTCCCGTAAATCTCAGCATCAGCAAGGAAACATGCGAGTACAATGCCTAGAATGGGGGTGGGGGCCCAACTACACTTCATACGGATTAAAGATAATAATAACGTATATCATTTACACGGTCGATTAGATCTAATGCCATTTTATCAATCTTAATTCAATGTGGGTTCCAAGCTATGGGCCTCCGCTTTCTGGGAGGTGCTCATGGAAAAAAGGTCTCCCATCAGGAATAGATCCAGCAAATGGTTTCACTTCTGTAGTCTATTCCTGGCCTGCAGTTTTTAGATGCAGATTCCAGAACCAAAGCGTGTCCAGGAGGAGGAGAGGACACTGGTCTTCATGTTCAAAGGACCAGCATAACCCATTAGGCAAGCACATTGCTTATGCACTTATTGGAAATGATTTATCACTCTTGCCTTGACATAGAAGCCCTTATTAATTTAAGATAAAACAAAGAATACGTAAGAACAAGCAAATGTTTAAGTGAGATGACCGCAATCTCTATCAGAGGGTCACAGTTCAGAGCACATCAGTGATGTATTGAAACAAACAACTATCCCAAACAATTTAATAATAAGTCTCATGTAGGCGATCGAGTGAAAACTTTAAGCACCAAAAACTGGTTGATATATTTACATAGATAAAGCAAAAGGTTTTGTCACACGACCTGTTCACCTACGAAAACCCTTTGTGACTAGTTGGTTTATGCAGTACGTGGTTCAAACACGAATCCACAATAACAAGCCATAATTGCTTTGCATGAATTCAATTAATTACAAATACTTTAGCCCAAGGTAAGAGCTGGTTTTGTAGAGAAACTGCTTCATCGCCCTCTCGTCCGCATATCCAAGTACAGTAATAAAATGGGTGTGACCAAACCTATCTTGCTTCTATAATTCACATACACTACAGAAGCAAAAATCAGAACACGCCAGACACCTCTTACTTCAGGTACAAATGTCATCTATTACACGTGGGTCAAAATGGAGAAAAAAGCACATTACTGTTTTACTAATGCAAAAATATCAGTGTATATTTATGCATTTGAAAATCGATGCATAATCTTCCCTGAAACCTCCTCCCCACCCCTCTGAATACTTATTTAAGCCCACTTCAATACTGTAGTTCTAAAAAGCTACAGTATTTAGTGTGCAGTGCCAGTCAACAAAGCAATGGGAAGAGCAATAATGGAAAAATACAGGGTGCTATTGCAAGAACAAGTTGCTCACAGAAGTCAAAATCATTCTGAAATGCAGTAATTCAAACAAAATTATCTTTAAGGCTATGAATACCAAATTTCATTTATTCCTGCAGACATAGGGGCAGCATTGCACAGGATTAAACTTCATCTCAAATAAAAGTAGCGGCTTCAATGTAGTTCCATTTGGATATTTAATTCAGTGGTCTATCATTTCAAAGTAATCTCCCCCAGGTTTCAATCCTCATCTATTACCAACAAACCTACATTAAAATTACATTTTGATAGAAATATTTGGACTTAAGAGAAAGACCCCACTTAGGTCATCGATACCACTCATTTTAAAAATGTGTGAGGCCAAGTGATTTCCAGCCGTACAGGGCGTGGCTTGTTCTTGATGCAGCCGAAACAGTAACCACAGCAAAGAAACGCTTTTCAGCATACTGTAAGTCAATAACGCCCAATTAAACCAACCCTGCGCTTTCAAAGCTACAATTCCTAAGGTTGCGCTTATAGTGCCGCCGACGTCGACGTCAGGCTACGGTCGCTAGAAAAATCAAATTGAGATGACTTCCAGCGATGGCGACCAAGCCGTCGCGCCGCGCTTACTATAAGCGCACGCGACGTCGCGGTCGCTATAAGCGCAGCCTAAGATTTTCCTGTATCCAGCAGAACTTGCTCAAACCAGAAGAGCTAAACTAATACGGTGATATTCTGACTTGCCACAACCTGCCTATGAAAACACCGAAACCTGTGCAGCCTACTTTATATTCTTAACCGCTAGACAAAGCAATACAAAAACCTACAACATACAAACAAGAAAACATTGTGGGACCTCTGTTACAAATCATAGGTTAGTATCCATTACCCCGTAGGTTCTCAACTCCAGTCCTCAAGACTCCCTCCCCCTCAACAGGTCAGGTTTTAAGGATATCCCAGCTTCAGCACAGATGGCTCAGTCTTTGACTGCATCACCTGTGCTGAAGCAAAAGGGGAGGGGGGAAGTCTTGAAGACTGGAGTTGAAAACCCCCTGCATTAACCTTTTCAGCAAAGTCTTAGTACCCACATGAAGATTTATACTCCGTTTTATAGCAGCTTTTAAATGTAAACTTTTTGGCTAGCGACTCATTCCTGACCTGTGCTCTCCAGCCCTCAGAAGCCCACAGTACCTCTGTCCTATACACCACCTCTATGTACAGTAGTACATTGCTGTTAGTCAATGCTGACCTAAGAGGGCAGTGTAACTCCATAAAGCAAACATGACAGCTTGTCCAGGCTTACCACAGGGCCTCGTCTGCTTCTCCTCTCCAGCCATTCGTGTTTCCAGGCTGGCATACATGTTGCCTTGAGTTTTTCCCTGATCATGCGCTCCTCCGGGCGGTCATCCATTTTCTGCAAGCCCCTGAGTGTTTCTTTATTCTCCATGTCACGACTACGGGAAAAGACAGATAAAACATAGAAACATTATACGTGTGACAGTGCAGGGGGCATTGTGGCAGAGTCTCAGCCCTTCCGCAATGCTTTTTTTTTTTCTACTCCTGCTACAATTACTGAAAGATTAATTCCAACTGACTGGAGCACAGCACATAGGCAGCACGCTGCAGAAAAATTTGCTAGTTTGCTATTTGGAGCAGAAGTGCTGGGGGCATTTTTAGACGTCAGAACAGAGGAAAAACAGAAAAGAAAAAAATCAATATCCTTTCAAGAAAATACGAACACAGACGCATGATTTCTGAATAGGAAAATCCACAGCCTTGCAGAAGTTATTTTAAAAAAAATCATTACTTTGCACTTAAAACATGCCTTTAAGTTGCAAAAAGGGGGTTCATTTTTGGTAGCCATCAGTAAAATATATAACCCACATTTTTACTAAGGGAACATAAAAAAAAGGATTTCAAATAAGCAGCGAAGAGCTAGCAACACAAGTGTATACTGCAGAGAATTCCTTCGCAGCTCAAGCTAAACCGACATCAGCAAACCAGGACCCATCAGCACGGCTGCTGTGCCAAGTTAGCCCCGGTTCATTTATTTTGGGACTTTAAAACGTGCCTGATACTCCTTTTCGTATGGCTATTATTGTAAAATCCCTACAGAGTATGGTTGGTGAGCACACGCCAAGAAACAAAATCGGGTCCTAAAGACCTGATGCAGGGTACTAAGACACGGAGAAATAACTACCAAATACGTATAACCAGCCTCACACTGACGAGACCGAAAAGGTTGAAACTGCTGTCTGTGAGAAGGTTTACTGGCTCTGCACTTTACCCCAGGCTCTGCTGAAAAGCTGGGTAATGCAGCAGGCATAAGCTTATCGTGGTCCTTGGTAAAATGGATAAGATGCAAAAGGTGGCACTGTGTGCTCATTTGCATGTCATTTCCCAGACTCCCTAGCTGCAGTGGAAGCACTGTATGCTAATAGATAATGGGGGAAAGGCAGGGTTGAAGCCCTGTCTGAGACGTGATGTGCTCACAAGTGATATTTTTATGAAATGAATTACAAACATATCAATCTCTTCCTTTCAGTATACCATCAACAGATTGATATGGTCTCACGTCACAACTTGCATTACATATTTTGAAAGCAAAGGACATCTCTCCTTTTTCAACATCTATGCAACTTGATTTCATTGTGAGCTGGTAATTTATCCGCTTGCTAATCAAACAGGTACTGCATTCCCTACGTGGCTGGCAACAAGTAAGCATTTGCCAACCAGCAAAAAAATTGCATTAAAAAAATTCAAAAACAAATAGGATTAAAAAGGCGAAAAACACCCAAGCTGACTGCAGGCTATGGAGATGTGTGACGTAGCAGCAGACAGATTTTCCCTTTACCAAAGAGCTAAACAAACGAAACAGCAGTCAGTCAATGAGTGAATGACAGAACGCACTTAAGGCTAAGGTTTCCATCCACAAAGAGTAAATGCATCAATATATCAAAACGAAAGCTGTATACAATACATTTCTGAACATCGGGCCCATAGCAGAATTCTGCTCCATTTCGCCAGAAGATCTACTAAATGTGGTAATATCGCATTTATGTTTTTGCTCTGATTTTTCCCTTTATAAAACAACTGCTGTGCACAACATTTTGTAAAAAGGAATGCGGAGACTGAAATATGATGACAAAAGCCCTTATGACATCCAATATAATGGCAGGCAGTCACTTAACACTACATCCTGCAAAAGAATATTCCCCCAGAGAAAACCCCTTTTCAGTTAACCAGGTCGGGAAACTGGATAAGAGCAAACCTCTGAACTGGCTCTGTTTTTGCAGGTTGAGATCTGTTGACGGACATTACAGCAGACACATTTTACATGCAGGAAAAGGAAGAGCCAAGATTAAGATTTTTTTAAAATAAATTATAAAAATTGTTAAGGTGTTAAAGTTCTATAAAAAGATTTTTGCATTTTGTACAATATAAGCGGCATGAACAATTTATCCCTCAATGCCTACATTCATAATGAACTGTAACCGTTCATACATTTACTTGGTCCCGCTCAATTTGCTGGTTTATTTTCTTGCACAGTGCAAACTCCTGTTGAAGCAGCACAGAGCTTGTTGAAAAGTCAGATGGATATATACATGTCACTCAAAACAGCTTTGATCAGCAATTCGATGCTTGACTAGCTGTGGCTTGCTTTCCTTCCTTCTGTCCTATACCAGAGAGTGTGTAAGCGCTCTCATACTTTTCAGAAGCAGTTGGACCACTTTCTGGAGCACAAATGTCTCGTTCCTGGAAGCGGACGTTCTATCAGATTTATTCATTCATTTTCTGCCTCTGGGCACTCACTAGAGGGGCTATTGTAAAAGACAAATGATTGGTTGATTATAACACTAGGCTTAACCATGGCCATGTTCTAAATAAAGGTGCAGTTCAACATAGCAGGTCTAAGGCCTCGGCCAGGGTGGCGCTGAGCGGACGGGCTCACGCTGGCCGCGATGAAAAACATTGCGGCAATGTGTGTGGCCAGCCTGAGCATGCGCGGCGCTTAGTTGCTTGCCAAGCAAGCAAATTTGATTTTGTTGCTCGCAAGCGCGCCACGTGAGCGCTTCGCCCAATGAGGGCGAACCAGCTCAGTGACGTTGAGGCCGCACTGCCAGACGAGCGGGCACCTAGCCGGCCACGAATCGCCTGGCCGAGCAGGGCGCAGCGCACGAACGCCCGCTCCCTGCCTGGCCGCAGCCTTAACTTATTACCAAAAGAAATGTTACGTTTAGAGAGGTCTGTCTGAGATATATATAAATAATTCTTTAAGATGTCACGTGTTTCTTCAAGGCAACTATCATGCTGCCGTTCGTTCACTTGTTGGCAGGATGATCCTCTTAAGTCCAATGTGTTCCAGGCCAGAAAAAAGGGGGAGGGGGGGGAAAGGAAGGGTACACTTCCACACCATGTTCCCTTAATAATTTACAATTTGTTTACCTACCATTGTGTGTGTATATATTTATCGGTACCTCCATTATCTAGCGGTCATGGCATAATGTTTGAGGCCTGCTTTAAAACCAACAACTCCCGAGCGCTGTGGACCAGAATGAATTCTATATTCTGTAATCATGTGGTAGGTTCGCAGGTAAGAGCTTTTGAATCCAAATGTTTAAGTGGTACCTGCAACTCAGAAATAATCTGTCTCTCTAAGCACACGTCGCATGAAGCACGGTATCTTGATTTCAAGTGAAAATAGCCATCCAAAGAATGCTGAACCCATTATAGGGACTTCATACACTGCTTTTCAATGAAGGGGCTAAGCTTGCAAAGAGAGAAATAGATTTGTATTGCACAACTTCAGTTTTAGTTTAAGGGGAGTTGTTTCTCTCTTGTTCAGACTTCCTGCCCCTAGAAAACACGCGGCAACAACTGCGCAGTTCCTGACAGCTTGGCAGAACATCATAACAAAAGGAAGTGTTTCAAAGCTGCAGCCACGAGACTGTATGTTGCAAAAACGGGGACTAAAGGTGGTGGGTGGGGAGGAGAGAGGGGTGGGGAGGAGAGAGGGGTAGGGTGGGGGTGGGTGTGTGTGTATAACCAGCAGTGGCCAGTTAGTTACTTTAAGGTTGGTACATGGGGTCATTTGCATTTGCCAATGGTCTATTTTGGAATTGAGAACGGACCGATCCCAAAGGCTTGTATCAATCCTTTAGTGACAAGCAGCGCCTGCCTTCAAGTATTTCGCACACCACACAAACCTGACAAGTGATGAGCCGGACTCCCTCCCAAACAAATATTTTACTTAATGAATGGTTCAACCATTCCAGAGAAACAAGCGAAGTAGTCTATTAGTAGGTTTCTCTATTTTCCAATGTTATATTTTTTATATGTATATAAGCTTGATGTATATTGATGTATATAAGCTTTTATATGTATATAAGCTCATCACACATATAGCTGTGATCCCACCATAAGGAACAAAGGGGATAGCCTGTTTCAGCGCTGCAGTTGGGTCTGGTGCAGACTGTCACTCATCCATGAGCCCCAGCGACCTGACAGAGATCCATATAAAACAGCAGGAATAGAAACTAGAGTATAGAAAACGGTCCAACCTTTCACTTTTGGTCAAGGTTTTGTAGCCATAATTATACCCCTTTGTTGCTCTTGTTGTTGTAATGAAACACCCTCATCACTGCAGCCCAACGTTTCTTGCCTCAAGGGGTCTCACGTTTGCGAGACAGAAATGACCTCTGTTAAATGTCAGCCAATGCAAAGTTGTGTGCAGCAGACTCCTCGAATGGCAAATGATTAACCCTTGGACTGCCCTTTTGATATACCCTGAATTTAGCAATGGGCATCATGCCAGGGCCTTATAATTTACAGGGTACTCTTTTTGGCACTCTAGAGGAAGATCGGTGGAGCACTGAACGCAACTGGAGGGGGAAGTGGAGCCCCGATCCTGTTACCAGGGGTCCGCCCACAACTATGTGATAACCCCAAGCGAACACGTGGTTGAAATTTCGGGGAGATTATTGAGCACTGCACCAGTCTTCTGGCATCGACAGGGTTAAACCAGTGATTCAAATTAGCGGGTCAAGATCATTTATTTTGCTAAGCTTCTTCATGGAATTGGCATTCCTTGCAAAATGTAATTACCCTTAAAGTATCTGTCATACATGTTCATTTTTTAACCCGAAAAACATGTATAACTTGTTGTCTGAAATACTGCATAGTAATTAAGGTGCCATCATTAGTCAAAAAGAATCCGATACTCTAAATCCAAACAATATATCCTATTAAATGCAAATGTAATTTGCTTGTTCTAGGCAGAACTGCCATTTTAATATCAACTTTTGCACAAAATGTCCTCAATGTATGCAGTGGTAATTCTATATTTAAAAAAGAAAAATCATATTTAGATTTTGCGAAGCTTTGAATATAAATCAAAAGATTAGAGGACTCACGATTAAAAGTGAGACTTGAACAGGGTCATTTTTTTTCAAATCGAAATTGTATATTGCTTTCCAATAGCTTAGTTATATGCATGTCAGGCATTCCTAACAAAATGTTACTTCTAGCAACATTAACTGCGATTTTTCATGTGAACGGATATTCAGTTTGTGTACTAAACCCATATGTATAGAAGTATCGTTTTAAACAGAGAAAGAGTACACTATGTCCCTTGTTTCAAAAAGTACTTTGTTTTTTCTTCTGCATATCAGTTGGCAGAGTGACCGATTTGGATGGCTGAAAAAAAATATTCTACAACAGGAAAGCTTCACAAACTGCACTTGTCCTGTGCAAAAGAAGAAAAGCAGGAACCATCTCCCCTCTCATGTGACAGGGAACCCAATTCACTTTCACTCGGCACAAAGGCCTTTTGTTTCCCTAATGCAGGTGGGAACGGGCGCAGGCTTTTCAATACTCTGAAACTGAAATGGCTTTCGTGAAAGACAGGTTGTGTACGGGGGGAAACCATGTCACGAGAACAGACGATCATGGCCCGCTGTGGGAGGACACAGATCCTGTTATGTTCACAATGCCGTGTCTTCAAGCAACGGTGGAAGTAAAGGCAAAGTCCCACTGCACAGCGTATATTGCAGCCACAATGTCATTTACCGTTACACAGTGTACACAAAGCTGAAGTACGCAAGACTGATCTCTACCGGACAGGCCACTGGTGCCTAATTCTGGTATAGATGCCTTGCTCAGCACAAGGAGCATACGATCATTACAACCAACATTCGCCCACTTCATAAGGCAGAGCAAATGAAGGGAAGAATGCTTCTAAGTTCGTTACTTTGTGAAATAATTTTCTTCTTGGAATACTTTCCAAATTCGGACGCAAGCCATTAAATTAGTATACACCGTCCTTCATCCCATCCTATTAGTTTCTGTGTATTTCAGACGTAAGCTGTCCTGCCTACATCTGTAACGCTATTAAAACAAATGCGTCTATAATAACACAGAGGCGGTTCAGTACTTTATTGCAACTCACATACTTCCTTCTGAGTTTCTGTTCATTTGCTAGCAGTCTTTGTATCAAGATCTACTACATCCAATACATACCAAAAAATGTGCCTATTCGCAAATATATACGACCTAAAGATACTGTTCCAAGCAATATTCTACATGTGTTTTTTTAAATAAATCAGTTCTGTGTATTAAATACTTACACCCTTTTAAAAAAAATATTTTAAAATTAATGTAATTTTTAATGAGTTTTAATATACTGAGCATCTTTTGATTTCTTTAACAGGTTTTAGCGCACTTCCCAGCAGTGCAAGATCTTTGATACACTAACTGAAGGATTGATTTGAAACGTAAAAGCAGCCATTTAGTGAACCCTGAGAAACAGGACTTTGCTGATCAATGGCATTAAGAGTTGAATTTAAAAATAAAAAACAGTGGTAATATCATCCAATACTAAAGAACGGATTTAAAAATAAATAAATCATATTGCTTGGACTGCTCCTTTAAGCAACATGCACATTCAATACATACCAGCAGCAATCAGCTAAATTAGTCTAGGAAAGGGGTGCGCAAACTGGGGGTGTGTGACATGTTGTAAGGGGGCACCGGGCACTTCCCGATAACATTTAAATTGATGGGCAGGGGAGAGCGCGGGACTCTGTAATTGCCTCCTCCTGCTCTCCGTCCAATGGCAACATGTTGCCGTGACGTCAGAGGAAAATGCTGGAGTCAGGCGGCCGCTGCGTAAAAAGTTTGCTCAGCCCTGGTCTAGGAGTCCAATGGACATGGACAAAAATTCCTCGAGTTTTGTGACACTATGCTCACCATATTTAAGATAGAAAGCAAGTTATACCAAAACACCGACTGGAACGACTGCATCATTTAAAGAGACAATCCCCGCAGTTTTTCCCCTCCATTTTTTAATATAGGTTTTAAAGCAGGGGGTCTCTGGAGCTGATCATTCATTTCAGCCACTCTGGGGTTCACTACTTGTCTGCATTTCAAAGCTGCGGGCCCTGTTGGCCAATGGGGAGCTGTGCGGCTTCCTATTGGCCCATGTGACAAGCAAGCTGAAAACCTCCTGTATCTCCGGAAGCACAGGGTCCCTGGAGCTGAAATTAATGGTGTGGAATGTCATCTCAAAATGATGTCACAGCTTTCTACTGGCAGTCAGAGTGAAGCTGACATCAGTGGCCATATTGTTATGTGTTTTTTTTTAAAGTAATTTTAAGTTAAAATCTCAGGAACCAGGGGTTGGCCAACACTTGCCACGGCTCAGCTCCAAGTGAGTCGTTTCAAAGAACACCCATACCCCACACACTTTAAAGTATAGGCAATGGAGGTGGGGGCGCTTTGGACTAAGCAATTTTAAATCTTCATTACAGATTAAACCAATGCTGGGTTGTTTTTACCATCTTTCCCTAAACTCTGGAGATGGTACAGTTTGTAAGTTGTTGTATATTTTATATACGGAAACTTTTGATACAGACTTTTCTGTGTTGTTCAGTGTAAGTATGCTGTCTTCATTAACCACTGAGAAAGAACGGATGACCAGATAACGTACTAAACTAAACTGACCAGCAGGGGGGAAAGAAACCTACTTACTTTTGCACAGGATGCATAAAAGGTATTTTACTTTGAGTGATTAACTTTTTACATTGATGAGACAGTTATACATTTTATCCAATGTAGGATTGTTGCAAAACAGTGCTTCAAAAGCATACAAAGACTTAATATAAGCTCCTTCCCAACGTCACCTTTAAAAAAGATTATTCGACTGTCGGCTGCTTCAGTAGAACTTTTTTGTTTTCCATGTTGAAAGATGTGAAGCCTCATATTTGATTATAGTACCGATCTCAACCTCAAATCATTTATTCTCAATGTATTGTAACATATCTCAATTTTATATATATATATTTACATACATATACAGTTGTGTGAAAAAGAAAGTACACCCTCTTTGAATTCTATGGTTTTACATATCAGGACATAATCGTTCCTTAGCAAGTCTTAAAATTAAATAAATACAACCTCAGATGAACAACAACACATGACATATTACATTGTGTCATGATTTATTTAACAAAAATAAAGCCAAAATGGAGAAGCTGTGTGTGAAAAACTAAGTACACCCTTACTGCTTCCATAGGAATTCAGATGCTAAGTAGCAGACAGGTGGTGCTAATCAAATGCCCTTGATTAATTGATCAGCAAGTGTGACCACCTCTACAAAAGCCAAAGTTTTAGCAGTTTGCTGGTCTGGACCATTAAGGTGTGTGTTAACACAATGCCAAGGAGGAAAGACATCAGCAATGATCCTAGAGAAGCAATTGTTGCTGCCCATCAATCTGGGAGGAGTTATAAGGCCATTTCCAAATAATTTATTAAAGTCCATCATTCTACAGTGAGAAAGATTATTCAAAAGTGGAAAACATTCAAGGCAGTTGCCAATCTTCCCAGGAGTGGACTTCCCAGCAAATTCACCCCAAGGTCAGACCGTGCAATGCTCAGAGAAATTGCAAAAAATCCAAGAGTTACATCTCAGACTCTACAGGCCTCAGTTAGCATGTTAAATGTTAAAGTTCATGACAGTACAATTAGAAAAAGACAGTACAATTAGAAAAAGACTGAACAAGTATGGTTTGTTTAGAAGGGTTGCCAGGAGAAAGCATCTTCTCTAAAAAGAACATGGCTGCACGGCTTAGGTTTGCAAAGTTGCATCTGAACAAACCACAAGACTTCTGGAACAATGACCTTTGGACAGACGAGACCAAAGTGAAGATGTTTGGCCATAATGCACAGCGCCACGTTTGGCGAAAACCAAACACAGCATATCAGCACAAATACCTCATACCAACTGTCAAGCACGGTGGTGGTGGAGGGGTAATGACCTGGGTTTGTTTTGAATCATTTAAAACCAGACATAACATAAAACACAGACAAAGCTCAGTGCACATCCAGAAAACTTATATACGGTACAGTGCCTAAATATACATGTATAAACAACTAATAAATAAAATGGTCTTTTAGTTTAACATTTTGGCCAAATTGTTGTAAGCCCTTGAGCCAACTGCACGGCAGACCACGTTTCCATGGCATCTCCCACTCTCAGGGGAACTTGCCTGCTTACAGTGTGATTGTGACAAATCTATTACAGAGTGCTTTTCCTGGTAATGTACAGGTTAATAAAAGCTTCAATCAGACTTAGAACTTTTGCAACTAATATTGACAGATTATAAATCATCTTTCTGGTAATGCACAGGTTATTAAGAATCTATATTAGTGTAGGGACCCTTGAAACGTGGTCTGCCGTGCAGTTGGCTCAAGGGCTTACAACAATTTGGCCAAAATGTTATACTAAAAGACCATTTTATTTATTAGTTATTTATACATGTATATTTAGGCACTGTACCGTATATAAGTTTTTCTGGATGTGCACTAAGCTTTGTCTGTGTTTTATGTTATGTCTCTGGTTTTAAATATATATATTGCCATGCTCAGTAGCACTCTGTGAAACTTATATGCTTATATATATATGTTGTGGGTATTTTGGGGGTTTAATATGAGATTGTAGGTGTTCTGTATGTTTTTGTTTTGAATCAACATGACCTGGGAAACATTCAGTCATTGAGTCGACCATGAACTCCTCTGTATACCAAAGTATTCTAGAGTCAAATGTGAGGCCATCTGTACGACAGCTAAAGCTTGGCCGAAATTGTGTCTGCAACAGGACAATGATCCCAAGCACACCAGCAAATCTACAACAGAATGGCTGAAAAAGAAAAGAATCAAGGTGTTGCAATGGCCCAGTCAAAGTCCAGACCTCAACCCGATTGAAATGCTGTGGCAGGACCTCAAGAGAGCTGTGCATAAACAAATGCCCACAAACCTCAATGAACTGAAGCAACGTTGTAAAGAATAGTGGGCCAAAATTCCTCCACAACGATGTGAGACGACTAAAAGTCATACAGAAAACGATTACTTAAAGTTATTACTGCTATGGTGGTTCTACAAGCTATTGAATCATAAGGTAAACTTAGTTTTTCACACATGGCTTCTCCATTTTGGCTTTATTTTTGTTAAATAAATCATGACACGGTGTAATGTGTCGTGTTGTTGTTCACCTGAGGTTGTAGTTACCTAATTTTAAGACCTGCTAAGTAACAGATGATTGTTATTATGTCATGCTATGTAAAACAATAGAATTTAAAGAGGGTGTACTTTCTTTTTCACACAACTGTATACACACACACACACCATTTTAAATAAAGGATTAAGGACAAATAATCAGGACCATTTTATGTAGACGACACACGGAAGATCATTGGTGAAGCTTTCATCCAACAGTGGATCAACAAAGGCTGAAGAGATGGATACATATTTTTCCAAATAGATTAAGGACTAGCACATCAGTGTTAACACATTTAAAGTAACAGTTTGATCCCCAACAGGACCTTCCCCAAGGTGGGGACGTAAATGTTTATCTAAATGTAATACGTGTTTTAAACGTATGCAGGTGTGCTGGTCCTTCATCAATTTGACATGCTACTCTGACAGTCAACCAGCTATTGATTTAAAGGGAGTGCCATACCATTATCATACCTATGAGATATATACAACTCCATAATCCAACACTTGACATGTGGGTGTTTAACAAATTACATTTATTTTTAGTACCGTCTTAAAGAACCTCAGAATTGAGCCAACAAACCCTGTTGAACACAAAATACTCCCCTTTGCCTCAATTGATTTAAAAAAAAACACCCCTCTGCAATGCACATGAAAAATATTCCACTACAAACGCAGACCCCAGGAAAGAGATACATTTACTTTATGCTGGTCTCATTGCATTTTAAGACCGTTAAAGACATTTGGTATTGTTTAACGCCTTGGCTGCCAAACACAGCAATCTGGTTACAAAACACAAACAGTTTCTTCTGGTTGACTTGAAAATAAAATACAAAATGAAGCTCAACACGGGAGAACCGACTGACAGACATGAATTACTTAAGCATACACAGACGCAGACAGTAGTTAATGTATAGCAGTATATAATCTGACGCCAACAGCAGGATGTACTCATCACACAAAGGAGAAAACGTTACCACTGAAATATTACATATACCAATACTACATCTTGCATAACTTGTTGATTGCCAGAGAGGGGCTGCAGGTTAAAGCAGCAACACCCCACCCCCTAAAAGCCTATACGTTTAAACACGTGTATCTTTTCCCCTGAGCATGTCTTGCTTTAAAAAAAAAAAAAATAATAATAATAAAAAAGAAAATTTGTGTCACAATCTCTAGATGCGGAGGTTACAATGGAAACCTTTACACTGCACTGGGCTCTTAGGGGACCTGCATTTCAAGCTCCCGGACACTTAATATTTTGAACGATTGTAGTCACCGAAATATAAATACAGCTTTGGAAAGAGCAAGAGGAGATCGGTTAAAATAAGCCACAACAAAAAATGGTGATCAGCACACACTGCTGCTTTGAGGCAAGAGAACGGCCCTTTAAATTGGCTGCAAAACTGTGTTTGAAGTTCTCTCTAATCTGAACAAAGGAATTCTAATTGCAGGTGGTCAGAGTGTTATTGTTTGATCTTTTCTTTGGCGGTTAACTCATGCACTCGGTTTTAATCAGCGAGAGCCTTCATATGTCTTGTACCCAGCGCCCATTCCCCTTTTCCCACCCCCCTGACCTGCCTTTCAAGTTGGGAACACTGCTACTAATCTCCAGTTTCCTCTTAGGCTGCTTCTTTTCAAAGATTTTTTTTTTAATTTGTGACCTTTACAGCAAAAAACAAAGTTACAAAAGGACTTCCCTTTTGTACCAAGACACAAGACTTCAAGTATACAACAGAAATATATACATATTATTACATGTAGTAGGGCTGGAAAATGCAGATCTTCCCATGTTATCCTGCCCCGCCTTGCTGAACCCCCAGGTGAAAGTTGGTTCTCTGACCAAGCTAAGAGAGAAGCCAAAATAGCCGAGTTCATGGAAGGGGCATGCCAATAACCCAGGAGGGGAAGAGAGAGGGGGGACAAAAAGCAGGTCGTAAAACAGCTACATAATGGAGTTATTGGAGCAGGCTATAAAACGTAAAAAAGTTTAGGCTGAAATGTAACCACGCTGGTTTGAAGGTTTGTGCCAAGGCGTCTGAAAACATAACTTACAGGTACACGGTTTACCTGCAACATATCCGGTGTGCTTGTTTAACATGTAACATATCCAGTGTGTTTGTTTAACATGTAACATATCCAGTGTGTTTAACATGTAACATATCCAGTGTGTTTGTTTAACATGTAACATATCCAGTGTGTTTGTTTAACATGTTCAGTGCCTCACGTTCCATAAGCAATGCATTCGATTGTAAGCTCTTCGGAGCAGGGACTCCTTTTCCTAAATGTTACTTTTATGTCTGAAGCACGTATTCCCATAATCTGTTATTTGTATCATTTGTTATTTGTATGATTGTCACGTGTATTACTGCTGTGAAGCGGTATGTACATTAATGGTGCTATATAAATAAAGACATACATACAGACATACAATGAAGGTCTAATCTGATGTAAAGTATTCATAAAAAAGTGATCAAGACCCCTGCTTTTGGGAGCCACCCGGCAGATCACAGGACTACTACTTCACCTTGTAAACTATTTGATGGGCGATGACAACTGCATACAGGAAACGTGAGCTTCAGGCTTCTTGAAGAAACACACAGTGTATTGAAAGGTGCTACAAGAAAGCGGGTAAAAGCAGATAGAGCAGAGTATTATGGTAATGTCAACGCTAGGAGTGCTGAACGCCAGTCCTCAAGACTCAGGTCTTAAAGGATATCCCAGCGTCAACACAGGTGGCTCAGATCCTTTAAAATCTGACCTGTTTGGGAAGAGGAGGGGCGGGCGGGGGGGGGGGAGGGGGTGTTACAGTGCTAGGGGCTGGAGAGAACAAAAAAAATAAAAAAAAGTATTCTTGGAAATGTACAGCAAGTACAGGAAGCCTGGTTTAATCTGTACGCACCACCCACTTTGAGATATACAAATTCAGGATGTGGTTAAGAAGTCAGACTTGTTTCATTAAGCAAGCGTGAACTGCTTTTGTCCTTTTTTGCTGACAGGGCCTTTTAGAGAAAGAGAAATGAAATGTTCCTCAAACCACTTCAGACAGCAGCCTGGTCAAGATTTCAATCAGAATCATCAAAAAGGAGAATGCACACATTTTCTTTCACCTTCTTGTGGATCAAAGTTCCCTGCGCTACCTCTGAACTACCACAAAAAAATAGAATAAGGCTATTTGCAAAAGAACAAATGTGCTTTGATGTAAAGTTACATTTTATCAAAACTAATTAAGTTACCTTGCCAAAAAAAATCAAAACTAAACGGCATATTATTTTAACATTGCATTTGCCCAATAGATTAAACAAACAAGCATAATTGGATGCCCTGAAAGCACTGGTATTTCAGATCGGTTTGTAAAAGGTTTGTTTAATCTCAATTATCTCTTAGCACTGACTAAAGAATGAGGTGCTGACAGCGGTTTACATATTGTATATGTCACAGCCTCCGTGATACACAGATGTAACCAGCGATATCGGAACCCGTGGCGCTCTGCTGCTGGACATACCACCTACCTGTGGGAGAAGCGCCCATGATTTTAAATCATCCGCAGACAATGTGGCAGGGCTCGCACTTTCACCCACGGGAGCGGGCCAAGGGTTACATAACCATTTGGCTATATCTGTAGCCTGCTTATGGTTGGGTGCAAGGGACCTCCATGTAGCATACTGTACAAAGCAGAGAACACATTTTGCTGTTTAAGTACAAAGTTGCTAATGAAACGAGCGCGATTTCTAGGTCTATGTTAATCATCTTAATTAAAGTAAGGCAGACTGAAATACATTTAAACAAGAAATGACAAAGTAAGATCACAAGTATTCAGTTGTGAGTCTTGCAAAAACAACCTGCAACTGAACTATGCTTAGCAATCAGTCAGTGGAGATTCAGCTCTATGTTCAGATAAGTTGAGTCATCACCAGAAACATTTCCATGGGAACAAAAGCACCGATTCCCAGTCAGGGTGCTCAGACAACCTGAAGTTACCAGCCATGGCCAAGTGTGATGCATTCACAGGAGAAAAATATATAAGCGGCCGCTTCCTTCCATGTAAATAATGAAAACCACCACCTTCAAAGCAGGATCAGCAGTATATTATGGCACAGGGCAGATATGTTCATATTAATTAAAAAAAAACACAATACATTAACCATTTTTGACTGTTCATAACAAAGTAAAAATCCTTTGAAACCCTTATCTAATGTAGTTTGCCCTGTTACTGAAAATAATTCTGATTTCTTGGAACTAAGAAAAACATCACTGTACTGCATTCGCACCACCGTAGATCACGTCAGCCAATCATATCTGCTGTATCCAGCTCTCACATCTTCTGCGGCACCGTTTGGCCAGAGTAGCATTAAAATCTCCCCCAGAAACACAGTTGATATTTTGGAGCCGGAAAGTGTTAAACCCAGGTGACAGACCACCTACCCATTCTTCCATATATCAATAAGTGGTTGACATTTTTATAATGGTGCTGGAAAGAACCAATTCCAAGACATTACAATCCATGTTTTGTTTATTTTGCATGCTTTCATTTGTACTCCTTGTATTGCATAGATGCACCCAAAATCCATCTTAACATGGAAACGTAGGCTTTTGATCACAGTCTAACTGGCTGCTGTTTTCTTACATTGAGTGCTTTGATCTCCTGCAACTTCAGGATTTAGGGGGGCGGGGAGGGTGAGAGAGATGGGGGTGGACAGGACAGACACACCACTGGGAAGTACACCAGCATCGAAAGGGTTAAATATGTACCGCCAGCCAACATAACTTTCAAATCCTTCATTGGTCACATCTGAGAGATCGGCAGATTAATGCTGTGCACACCCTATAGCCGTTAAGCCAACTAACATCAGTGCCTTGTGACACGGGAGAGACCTCAAAGACCAGGGTTCTGGTGGCCATATGACTGTCCTTCACGGTCAAGCGTTATGTGCTCTTCTGCAGAGATGCACACAGAACTTCCTCTTCCGTTCTCTGTGAGGGGGTGGATTGGAGCCATATGATCAATACACTACTGATCACATGACCACGAACAACACACATTACAACACTCAAGGGGGAAAATGTCCTGATTCAAATGTCAGGTACCTTGTGGTACTATTTAGAGCGAAGGTCAAACAAAAGTATATTCCATACCAACGTTTAAGTTATGTTACAGTAAAGAGTTAAAATCGCAATACTAAAAGTATTGGGGGGGGAGTAGAAACTGTATAAAGAATAGAAATATGCAGGCAGTTACTTTGACAAATGAGTTGTTTGTTATGGTGATATAGAACAAAGTATGATTAGTAGCGGCAGATCTAGGTATTTCCATGATAATGCTCATGATAAATTCTACCTCTCCAGCATGTTTCTCTCTTCCCATCTCCACTCCCTTGTTTGTTAATGGACATTTCCAGTAATGCAAAATAATTGAGATAACGCGTATATGTACATCTTATGCTTTAAGGGGCTGTCCCTCCAGGACCAGTGAAATAATGACTGCGACATTTCTAAATCTGCATGACTGATGCCTTTTAAAGCTGCAGTTCAGTCTTTTTTTTTTTTTTTTTTTTTTTTTAATTCAATAGTTTCATGTGGGCAATCTCTAATTACCTAAAGAACTGTATAGCTGCCAGTCAATTCATTCTCCATGTATTGATCAGCGAAATTTGGCGACATATTTAGATATGGCATATGTTTTTCATTTGCTTCTGTCAGTCAGTGGAAACTCATGAATATTCATCTGCACTGACATGTGCTAGAGGGAGGGCAGGGCTGACAAAGGGGGTGCCAGGGTTTGTGACAGGACATGAAGGGGCAGTGCCTTAGCAAATGCTTGTTAAAATAGAATACAAGAAAATTGGTCTTTCAAAGTTGTTTTTTTAAAAACAGAAAATGCTAAAAGTATTTTTTCTTACTACAGAACTGATTTATTTAAAAAAACACAAATGCAGGATATTGACTGAACTGCAGCTTTAAAACAAATTTTGACACCTATAAGCATTTTAAATAAATCTTTTAAAGTTGGATTGCAAACGGATTTGATTTCTTCTAGCTACTCCCCTTTGTCTGATGTTACTGTGTAAAAAAACACCCCACTTCCTCTCACTTAACTTTATTGGCTTTCTGCTAAGGGCAGAGGACCTAAAAATCCCGCTATTCATTTCCAAAGAAACAAGACCAACAAATATAACCATGCTCAAATCAAATATTTAGCTGTAGGGCAAAATTGTTACATTCAAAAATGTTTGTCAGCTACCAGGGATTGCACCTTTCAACAAGTGTGACTAAACAGATGCTCATAAACGATCACAAGACAAAGTATTTTATAACGTGTCAATTTTAATCGAATCTATTTGACTGGTAAATTAAAGTTACCAAGTGGCACATTACTGCCTACAGCACTAAACATTGTAATTAGAAATGCACTGAAAAGGTTAGAAAGGCAAATAAATGGAACTGCGGATTAAGACTCAAAATGTCCGCCTTCCCTGTAGCATCTTATAACTGTAATCGTGGTACCGTCTAATAGTGTGGCAGCAGCGAAGATACCCCGATTAGGATTTAGTTTACCCAAGCAAAATGTAGTTAAACAAATACACAGAATCGTGGTCCAAACAAATACACAGAATCGTGGTCCAAACAAAAACATTGGTTAGGGTTTTACATTTTGAAGCTTCTAGACAAAAAGATCCACCCCACTCCCCACAGACTGAGGATACCAGAGGAAGAGCAGAGACAGAAAGCATCTGGTGGTTTCCAGATCTTTTGAACACATACGTCAACAAGCTTCTAAGCTTTATTTTGTTTGGTTTATTCTTCTACCTGCTGCTATATCAAAAGGTTAGATATTGCGAGGCCGGAAGACACATTTTGCTGCATCACTTATGTAGTCTAATTTTAAATGCAAACCCATCATTTAAAAAAGGCTATTGCATAATTAAAGAAAGGCTGGGTGTATCCTTCCGAGCACAGAAGGAAATGGTCTCTTCACTGAACAGCATATTACAGAAAACAACAAAAACAATTCTGTTTCAACTCTCAAATAGTAGAGAAGGCTTTTCCTTTAAATGAAGTGACTGTACATTGAAGCTCTGAATTTGACGAGCAGTACAAAAGACGCAGTGTGTCTCTTTGGGCTTGCAGAGAATTTCAAAAAAATGTGTATTAACATTAGCCCTTTGAGTTCCAATGGACAGTGCCCCAAAGTGTTTGGCTCCAGCGTGTCTGGATTCCTCTTACAACAATCTTATCACTCTGGAGCCCTAACCCCAAGCTTTCCAAATGACACCAAGGGCCCACTGGGATTAGATGGATCTAAAATGTAAAAACGGAAAATGGTGCATAGTGTTATTTATTACATGGTTTAAACTGGGAGGTTCCTCCAGTGCAGGGCAGCCACTGTCTAATCTGCAAGGTATTTATTTATCTGTAAAGTAATTGCATTTGTGGGAGCTTAACATGTGAACAGGCAAGAATATGCTGGCAATTTACCAGGTCACCATTTCTGATGCGCTCAGACAGGAAGCTGCCAAGCAGAAACAGGCAACATGGAAAACAGCCTCTTGGCCGCAGTTCTCCTGGATGTGGGAGCCATGCTTTTCAGCGCCTGGAATTTAAATCCACAGCGTCCTGCAGAAGATTCAAATCAGCCATTTTGTTACCCCTGCAGGGGACTAAATGCCAGTACCTTTACGAGTATCGTGGCCGCCAAACGGTCTCAGGAGCTGTTCAGCTCTACGGGCCCCATCCCTTATATTGAAAAAAATAAAAATAAATAAATCTATTAAGGGAGGGTCAAAAATAAATGGGAAGCCAGGATTGCTGCTTTAAGTGCTGTGACATTCTCACAATGTCATAAGGGCATCGGACAAAAAGAACAAGCGCCTCATCGATCTCCATCCCACAAACTCGCCTTTACTTGGTGTATAAATAAACGTAAGTGTCATGACCTCCAACATCCTAACCTCTTTAGAAATGTGGTCAAAAAATAAATAGGGACATCAGTACCAGGAAAGATACAGATGACATTATTAAATCAGACATTATTAAATCACACCGGTGTATTTCATGAGCTACTGAAAACAGGTTTAAACAGAAAAAAACAGTTAAATATAACTAACTATAAGTGGGTTGTTAGGAGCTCATCCCTTAAGGTTAGATTGCAGCAGCGATTTTCCAATTACAAAAATCAAAGCAATTCAGTTACAAATTCGTAATAGAATCTATGTATAGTAACTGTACACATCACATCTACACATCCCATAAAATAGGAACAGTGCGAGGATGTCACACTCATACATAATCCGAAAGAAAAACAAGATTTGTATTACAAAAAAAACAGTTTTGATCTAGTATGGGGGACTACATCTCTATCCAACAGGAAATAAAGGAGCCCCAATGAACATCCAATATGATCAATTTAGTTTATTTCTGTAGGTTCTCTTCTATGGGATCATTTAATTCAATATATCTGCCAAAATATTATTACGCCTGCAACCACATTAAGGTAAACCCTTTCAGCATGTTCTTACACTACCAGTTGTATGCTGTCGCTTGTATTCCTCCACCGCAATGGAGACAATACAAAGGGGTAATATTTTTAGGTCACTTTCCCTTTAGTGGGTGTATATTTGAGGTACCTTCGCAGCACTCCAGTTAGCGCGTGTATATATATATATCCACACCGGGGGAAGGACCAGCACAGATAACATTCCAAGAGACACTGTTTTTAAGTATACCTTTTGCTTGCTTCATTCATTGTAACATCGCCGGAAGAAGAGATCAGTGTATCTCGAAAGCTCGCACAAATAAAAGCATTTCGTTAGCCACAGAACGGTATCATCTATTTATTTTTTGATTATTGAAGCTCGGCTTACACGGTACTGATACATACATACATACATACATAAAATGTGGAACACTCAGGCCTGAGATTTCAGCTTGCTAATATTGTGTACGACTTCTTTATTGCAAAGTCTGTACATGTAAAGACGATGGCATGGCTCCTTATCTGGGTAATTAATGCCGGTCCAATTTGTTTCGTTCGGCCCACTCTGCATTTTTCTTAAAGCAGCCAGGCACAGAGGAGCACTAATCACCTATAATATTAGTCCCCCACAGATCAGTGGTACACCAATATTCAGGGATCCCCTGTTTAAAATCGAGATGGGGAGGATTATTCCTCCTGGACAAAATAGATCTGTCTGCTTAATCCAAGCAGCAAAGAGAAAGTTGCAACATTGTAGCTTTCTATTGGTGACACAGTGACCATGTTAGTCATTTTGTGTGTGTAGTTAAACTACAAATATTGGGTTGTCCCAGGACATCAGGAGTCCGCAGAACTGCATTAAATGTATTTTTTTTTTAGTCCTTTTCTTTTAAGTTTTACGTGCTTTAACAGCTTTCTGCTCCAACACTGCATGACCCAATGTCCCAAGCGTTGAGAATGAATGATATCAGCATAGGATTTGATGCTTGGTTACACTGTTCTAAAGCTGTACAGTATTGTCCCCATTTCTCTGAAGGACCAAGTACCTGTTGAGCAACACCGTGGCACAGCACTTCTCACCTTGGCATGCTAGCGATTTCAATATTCGAATGGCTGGAGTGGAGATCTAAACATCGTTGTTACTTGCGGTATGTGACATGGGTGTTCAATTCCCAAAATAACACTAAATAAAAAGCTTGCAACCTGAAGTGAAATTCCATAGTTTATTGCAAAATATTTCCTCCTGAAATGCTGCCCTCAGCACTTTATTTTTCACTGCATCTCTGTCCTTCAAAAAGGTGGTAGGCACCAATCCGATTTGTGATCTTCTGGTTAGGTTGGAAAGCTACTTTTGGGATAGTTACGTGCTTTCTGCGCTCGTACCATAACTGAAAATGAACCCGATTAGGTTGTTCCTGTGCCCTAGCAGGGGTGCTCAACTCCAGTCCTCAAGCCCCCTCACCACCAGGTCAGGTTTTCTGGCTATCCCAGCTTCAGCATAGCTGGCTCAATCAGTCCCAGCATAAGCACAGGTGGCTCAGTCTGACAGCCTCTGAGCCACGTGCTGAAGCTGGGATGCAAACCTGACCTGTTTGGGACAACGATGACTTGAATTTAGTTAAGCCTTCCCTCCCCTTCTGGCATCTAACCAACAGCAGATGCATTTAGAGGAAATGCTGGGCAGTGTATGTTTGCATTAACCCTCTCTGCCATGGGACTGCTGACCCGCTCTGCCTAGGTAAGGGGTAAAGCCAATCATTACCACTCTGCACATCCTATTTCCGCACATAGACACTGCTACCAGTTTGCTTTCATTCGCCGCATATGTATTAGTCAGATGAGCTCAATGTGGGGAAGTAATTAGCAGGCAAGGGACTACGAGAACAATTACAACTCATCATGCTGCCATTACGTATACCATTATAAATAGCACATTTATTGATGACAATTCTGATCAGACTTTAAAAATACAATTCAAGTGCATGTGTAACTACAGCTCATTCAGAGCAATGATAACTTCTATTAGATAATAGTTGCTTAGGCAATTTAGAGAGTTCATGTGCACATTTTAGTACAACATGTACTAAACTCGTGCATTAAAAATTAAAAAGCACATAGGAGATACTATACAGCAGGGGTCCTCAACACCCCCTCCCCCCACCCTCCCCGGTCAGGCTTTAAGAATATCCCAGCACAGGTGGCTCAATCATAGACAGCCATCTGTGCTGAAGCAGGTATATCCTGAAAACCTGACCTGATTGGGAGGGGGGAATCTTGAGGATGGATTTGAGCACCCCTGTTATACAGTACAGGTATGTGGGATTCCACAAAGTGTATGCACAAAAATTATAGAAGTAGATTTCCTGATTGAAGACGTTACATGACAGAAAAACAATCTAGCAATACACAGTGGGATCACTAATCACTTCTCAGCTCATGGGTCTGGAGCCGGGTGCAAAACACAGCCTGCAATCTTCCCAAAGGGCTGCAATTACTCATTTATGTCAAACACCACCCAAAATAAATGAAAAAAAATAAATTGGTCAAATAACTCCACGTGACAGTCATCTTAAACACACCACGGGACGGCAGCCAATGGAAAGGCAGATTTAACAACTCCCTGTGCTGTAGTATGTCAATGTAATGCATACAGATCGGGATTAACTCCGTTGCTGCCAGAAGAACTTGCAGCAATACATTAGAAAGTACTGGAAGCAAAAGAGAGTCAAACGTTCACTTACTGCTTCAGACAAATATTCTGTCATATTCTGAGCTCCATAGTGGGCGAATGGCCTCCCACCCAGCACCAGTGCAGGCAAGTTACTTCTAAAACAGGGTTCGGAATATGTATGCTGATTTCTACCCTCAAATTCAGCATGCAAGTACTATAAACACGGCAGACACGCAATAACAGACTTGAGGACTCGAGTTTACCCACCCCTGTCCTAAAGGGCCACCAACAGGTCAGGTTAAGGATATCCCTGCTTCAGCACAGGTGGATTTGTCGTTGATTGATGCAGGGAAATCCTGACCTATTGGTGGCACTTGAGGGCTGGAGTTGGCCACCTCTGCTCTAGAAGACTGTTGAAGGCGTTTCTCTTAGTACTACCCAGATGTGTCGTGTTAAAGAACACCCTGTCGTTTCCCAATTTCTTTTAGATAACGCAGGCAAAAAAGCGCTAGAAAAGGTCACGAGTGGTTTATAAATATGACAATGTTCAACTGCTTTAACATCATATGCCTTGCTGGCACGTTAGCCAACATCAACAAAAATCATATGGTTACGTTGAAGTCATTAACCATTTCACCGCAACAGCCAGATAACAAATGAAAACAACATTGTACATCAATCATGCTCATTTCCCATCCCTCACTATTCAAATTGAAGTATGGCCTCAACTAACCTCAAACGCTGAGATCTGCAAAGCTATTCAAACAGAAATTCACAACCCCTCTGCTGTCCACTTTGAGTGTGCTGTGAGTTAATGGGGCATTCAGCACCCACGGCTTGAAAACCCACAACAAATGCACTGGGATAGAAAACCAATGCTCACTTTTCGTTTTAACGTGAAACTTAAATGTCAGTAATGGAGTTGGCGATGCTAGAACATTTTTTAATGAAAAGACTTGCATGTTTAGAAGGCCCAAGTACGAACATTTTTCCTGCGAATTAATCTCCTATGATGAATAGAAATCTTACCCAGATCTAGAACGTAATAAACCCTTAAAAGGAGCAATACAAGCAGGCAGTTCTAAAAAAAAATTCAAAAAAAGTTGTATGTTTTTTAATACATAGTATTGAAGCAGGGGGGTCTTCAGGGCTGAACCCCGTTAATTTCAGCTCCGAAACCTCTTGCTTCCAGAGATACTTTCTTCTGAAGGGGATGTCTGTATTTCGGCCAAGTTTCAAGCCCTCGCGTCACATGGGCCAATAAGCCGCACAGGATGACATCGCTGCTTCCTATTGGACAGCAGGAGCTTTGAAACGCCTCCATTACATGAACCCCAGTAAGCGAGCCGGAGCAGCTACTGGCACCCCTTACAGAAGTATCTTGGGAAGTAGGGTCCTCCGAGCTGAAATTAATGGGATTCAGCTCAGGAGACTCCCTGCTTCAATCCAACAGGGAGAGGGGAAAACGGCCCACTTCGGTTCCGCTTTAAATACTAGTAGGGTGTGCAATAATTTGGCTGGCAGTGGGAGGATTAGGTAAATATTGGTAAACACACCGAAGCATTTGGTTACCACTGAAATGGCAGCAGTTCAAAATTATTTTAACACATTTATACTTTTCTAGCTGTCTCAAAAATGGTGTCCATCACCTACAATGGACTTGGCGAACAAACCACTGCCAGCAGGTCAGTTCGCTTTTAGGAGGCACTGGCCCTAGTTTTTTTCTTGCTGCTATTAAGCTACTGTACATGCTGATTTTCAAGTTGGTCTTTCCATTGCCATAATCCGCAGCACCTCAATGTAAATCACACTTGTCAACTAGATTTTAAAGTAGGTTTCAAATCATGTAAGCAAACACTAGAAGCAGAACAAACAGTGCTCCAAGGGTTTCATTGCCTTGATTTTAGCTGTGCAATATCTGCAATGACCTGGGGGTCCCTCACATGTCAGGCAGTCACTGAGGAACCCAGACCCAACGTTCACACGGGGTGGGGGAGTGGAACGTACATCATATACAAGATTATATATATGTGTGCATACTAATGTTTGCATAGAAGAGAAAGCACGTTGTGCACGGCTGCTGTAAATGTGCAATTTCAGCTGATAAACGTAAAAGCGCTCAGCCATATAATAGGTTATCTATTTTAAGCACTCGTTTCACATGTGTGGAATGCAAATATCACAGGAGTTGGAATACGTACGGCTTTAACTAGAGCTCATATCTCCGGGAACAAGCAGAGCAGTGGGAAATCCGGCGTAGTAATGAGCAGGTTTCAGGACATCAGTATGGGAGATCCTACATTTCGTTTTCTACATGAACCTCAAAGACAAAAAATAAAAATCTGTACACAATGACCAATCTGAAAGGGGAAGCCATTGTCTTATAAGTGCCATAAGGACATCAACTTTAGCAAACGTTTAGCACAATGAGGGGGGCAGCATTAGGGTTACAGACAAGAAAACCAACTAGAGAATTTTCTTTATGCCAACTTTAGGAATTCAGTTGTGTAAATATTACCATAAATAGCTTTTGGGTACATACCCTAGTACATTTGCTTTATACATACATCCATCATTAATAGGCAACTACTACAGGTACACGTTACACAGGTGTAAAGTACCATGCAGCCTGCTGTACACTCCTGGTACTGTAGCTCTGGGGTTACACAATGCCACGCGAGGTACCAACTCATGTGCCCGGAGTCAAAAGTTATTTTTTTAATTAGTGAGTCTAAAGAAATATTACTTAAAGCAGCAATACCAGCCTCACTATATATTTTACCACACACATTGGAGCTGGGGTTTTCCCGGTTCAGTATTCAGAGCAGCCATGTAGTAACTGTTAAAACTTTAGGAACTGTAACAGGCGTCAACTCCTGAAGCATCGGAGGAGGGGAAGTTATGCAGCACGCCGTGTTTGTCTGCCTGTCGCGGGCCGCTATGTAGTTTAGATTGTGGTTCTCCTGTACAGTATGCGTCCCCTTCCAACTCGCCTGCTCCAATCCAAACGCACTGATTATGTTCACTGTCAATTTTTTATTGAGGTGGTTTGCAAATATTTATACGTTCTGAACATTAAGTATATTTGACACATTTTTAGGAGCCAGAATTTGGAGTGGGGGAGTTGTAACACTAGCAATGTATTTGGCACCTTAAGAATGTACAGTCATTTAAAAAGGACTACGCCGTTTTTTCTTGTTTACCCTTTCGTGCCATTATGATATCCCCTCAACTTCACAAGGGCTGGAACGCCAGGGGTCCTTAAGACTGAGGAAACCTTGTGGCATTACCACTTATTTTCGCCGCTCTCATGGAGAACTGACATATTATCTATAGGTAGCCTGTACAGATTACTGAACAGATGTTAAAGTGGAGGAGAAGTACACACAATTGAAAAAACTCAAATGCAAACAATACAAATGCATGTATGCCCAAAACACAATTTGTTTGGGGGTAATAGAAAAGGAAGCATTTGAATCTACTTCTTTGCACAGCACTGAAACATTTTCAGACCAGAACTGGAAAACCCTTTTGAGGTCTTTAAACCAATATATATTTTTCTGTCTGTGTTATTGTGTGGCACATCCCTCAGCTCTCCATGAAACACGGAGCACCCGATCAGGTGGAGAACAGAACACTGCTGGACTTATCAACTTTACATAACCTTGGGGTCAGTTTCGGGTTCTAATACTGAAACTGGGAAACAAACCAAACATTCCAGGCATGCACCCACTCCTCAAAGCTACATGCACATTTAACTGTTACCAACTTCCTTTACTCAATATATGCGCCAGTACTTTAGTCCCATGAATATTTGAAAGTTTTATTGCAGAACAGAATGTAAAGGGTAAGGCTGCGCTTATAGTGACGGCAACGTCGCGGCAAAACAAATGTATTGCCGCCGTTACGTGAGCTTATAGTAGAAGCGATGTGACGGCGCGACGGCTTGGTCGCGATCGCTGGAAGTCAAGTCAATTTGATTTTTCCAGCGCAGCAGCGTGACGTCACCGACACGTCGCTGAAGACGGCACTATAAGCGCAGCCTAACAGTCACATCTAAGAAAACACATTCCCCTCTCAGCCCCGCTACAGCGCAATGCAACGTAGGCACCAAGAATGTGGAAATGAGATGGGACTGCTGCAGTCTTTCTACTCTACACGGAACTGCAGAAACTTACGCTAGAGTCTAGACATTAGCAGTTCCTGCAGACAAGTAGACTTTCCCCTTTCAGGAGATATAAAAAATGATAGATATATATCTATCTTGACGTGTTGGGCAACACAGACAATGTTCCCTCCAGCCGAGGCGGCATGAAACACCCATGACAAATAATTGTTATAGTACGTTTTACAACTGCGTATCAGTCTTTCCTTAAAAACTAGTGCAAACTGATTTTTATTACATCTACCAGGTTACAAATTTCCCATTTGAATTTTGTCTGCAAGATGTGAGCAAAAAAAATAAAAAATACAGAGCGTTTTACAGGAAGAAAAGAAAAGGTCATGGTATACACGTTTAATGCACTGATTGCACATTAGTCCTGATGATGCCTTCAGCGAGCTGTGCAAGAAGTTTGGTTTGTATTTTACCCATTGAACGGCAAGAAGTTAAACAAAACAGCTGGTGCAGGGTCGTGAATTTGACTGCTTTTACCAGAAATCAAGTAGCCTACTACAATGCGAAATGGCGAGAAACATTGCAACATCCCATTATAGGGACCACCATCTCACTCTGGGATTACAACCACTGCAATTAGCAAAATCCACTCAACCGTTAAAACAAACTAATGTATGTAGGCAATATACAGCTCTGCTGCTGCATACATTACACGTATATTAAACAGGGCTACATGCTTTGATTTGCATTCTACAGTCTTGAATATCTTACAACCAACTCTAAAATCAACTGACGCACAAGGCTATCGCGAGTTAACAAATGGAGTTTGCATTGGGACACAGATTCTCCTGCATATTGGACACATTCATAAAAGTATTTCTTTATAGAAAAATTAGATCATAGGCTAAGTCGGCATATTGAATGCCACAAAATCTTTAGTGTTTCACATTTCCTTTGATTATTTTTTACATTTTGTTTAGTTTTTTAAATAGTTTGAAATAAAAAAAATCGGTTACGGCCGAGACCAGCTTTTAAAGTCTCCTATACCCAGGGTCGTTTTGCAGCCACATTACAGAATTGTGAGCTTGCAGAGAAAATGGTTCTGCTGCACTGCCTTCTAACAATGACTAACATTATTTCTATGATGGCGGGAGTGGCATGTCAGGCGCTTTCCAACTCTGTAACCCTTTCGCTGCTGGGAATATAAGAAACTACAAGGCAAAGTACTGCAGCCACACAAGCTCGGAAGAGGTTATATGCCTGGTTTATCGCAAATACAAATAGCATGATGATAGAACATGTATTTGTTGCTACAACTGCCCTTCTAATTACATAGAAGAGATCACGTTGATATTTTTGCAGCCAAAATCTTTTTCATAAACACGTCAGTTAACGTAACAAATAACTGCATTACTATGATGCTGCTTAAGAAAGTTTGATGTTTAAAAATTAACATTGGATACAATCAAGCTCAGTAAGCAATAATGCGGTATACGTATTAAAAAGAAATTGATCTGGTATTGAGAAACTGTTGCGTATTCTGTATCGGGTTTAAGACCTAGATTTTTTATACTTAATATTGCATTTGTTTGCTGCGAGGATTTATACTGTATGTGCAGTTAACCTCCATCTAGCATCTGGAGCTAGAAAGGAAGTGCTATTTTCAGGCATGATCCTATGAGGGGTTCTATAATGATTAGCGATGGGCAGACCGGTCCAAAACAGATTGCCAGACTTTCTAAGCCAAATCCGATCCCTCCTCCTCCCCCTACCAAATGCCATCTACAAAGTGGATACAAAAATAAAATAGTTATTTTCACCAATACACTTTTATCTTTAAGCCTTTCCAGTTTATTACCATCAAGAATTTTGAAGTAAACAAAGTTGGATCAAAAGATTAACAAGCTGGTATTTTATACAACATGCCCCATCAGCAGGGCAAGGGTCACACACCGCTCTAAAGTACAGGAGGAAAGCAGGATCAACTCAGCAAGCTGAACACAATGGGAGCTGCCAGGAATTGAATATTTCATACAAGAACCACCCACAAAACTCTAACCGGTGGTTCATGTCACAGTCACTTTCAACTGAACTGATGGGAAGAAATATCTGCTGATCAGATGGCTTTGAAAGGGATTCGTTATTGTAATTAAGTAAATCAGGGCAAACAAAAGATTTTAGAGATCCCTGAACAGAACAACCAATAAGATTTAGAAAAAAATGTAAATAAAAAAAAGACAATATGTTAACAACAGTCACAACACTGCAGAAATTCACCAAATTTCTAACTTCACTTTCTTAAAAGCCCTGGAAAGCCATAATAATATAAATATATATATATTATATATATATATATATATATATATATATATACATACACACACACGTTTCTGCGAAACTGTACTGCTGCAGGGCTATGGAAGAGAGGGAATCTCCAGTTCTGCAATACAACGTTTCACTGTCCATAGTGTCTGACTTTATGCAACCATCTCCCAATGGAAGCAAGAGTACTTAAATTGATAAATCAGAGTGTAGTTTAAAAACACTTTGGCAAAACATACCTCCGTTTTCATTTTCAAAGCATAAAGATAATTTATTAATTTTTAAACAAAAACGCACTTCAAGTCAACAGCCACATTAAATATGATTTAGCTGCAATGTGTCGCCACACTAAATCATGCAAACCCCAATATTTTCTTCTCAACACTCACGCTATCTAGAGTTTCTGGCTCTCAAGCACTGATCCTATTAATGACTCAGGTTATTTTTGTCTGGGTTTATTTCTGAGGATTAGGAAGAGCTCTGTTACTTGGATTTCCCTTACTAAACACATTTGCACCAACAGTAAATTAAATATACTGGTTAACCTGTGGCCCTGCGCTTACATTTCTAGCATTTGTATCAGTTTCTACCACCTTGTCATTAAACTCCTACGTGTGCAAAATATCAGCATCTTCCATCTCAGCTAAAGCTAACTGTTTGGGGCTTACACAGGGATGTCTTGAAAGTAGCCAGCACCAAGTAACATTAATGGGAGTTTCAGTCAAGTAAAAAGTGGGCAACAAGATCTGTATCTGTTTCAACAAATGCTTCATGTTTAAGGAAAGTTTATTTGCTTATCTAAAAACTTAAAAGCAAAAACGGCCTATAACAATTACCACAGTGCGAATAATAAGTAGTGTTTATCGGGGGCAAATACATCATTTAGGAAAGAATATAGCAGGCATTACAAAAAGGTGCAGCGATCAGGCTGACTGAGCTATGAAATCATTACTACACCCAGAAAATATGAAGGCCATTTAAACTTAATTTAATTTAAAAAATTTACACTGAAATAGAAACCAGCTGGTAAATGTCACAAAAACATTGAAGGCAATAGGTACAGAAAATATTACATTCAAGTTATCGTGGGGGGCTGAAGATTTTAGCACATATGTAGCACTAACATTTTGATAGCAACAATTTTCATATTGAAAACCCATTTTTTTTTAATACAAGAGGTTTTTCCAATTACCAGTTCAAAAGCATATGTCAAGTCAGATTTGCCATTTTTTATGATTAGGGACATGGTACATTTCTATTGGAATACACATTTACAATTCAGATAAAGAAGTGCATAACAAAATGTGTTTATACAGCATCCTCATATAGGATTAGATTTGGGTTTATCATAGAAATAAGATTGCTGGTAATACAAGTAAAAACATTTTTTTTTTTACATAATCAAATTTGGTCATTGTGAAGCTTCCCAGGGGAGCCAAATCTCAGGATTTATCAAAACATCTATTTAATAAACTTGACGTTCCATAAGATTAACGTCTTAATATTTGTAAAAATCACCGTCATTGGTGGAGGTTCTTCCTGTATAAAGCTACAGCACGTCTGATGGCTGATCTGTGTAACCAATATTTTGAAACGTTTAGGTATGTTTTGGGATTTTCTTTAAAATAATGCTGTAAATGGCGCTTGAAATTGTTTGGATTCGTTTTTCGATCAAATTAAAGATCTGGGACAAAGTTTAAGAAATGTTGCTATTTTAATACATTTCGATTTATTTTAAATCCAAGAGTAAACATGAAAAAAAAAAAAAGAAAGAAAAAGCAAACAGCCTTCTACACACATTCCTCAGAAGGCCTTTAAATACTGTATACCCTTTACTAATGCAGTCTCACAGAAGGCAAAATTCAACCAACGGCAGTGACCTACGCTAAAAGTAGGTAGTTGATAAAGAGAAAAAAAAAAGTCTGCTAGAGGTGTAACCTGCAGATTAGGGTATGTTTACCTCAATTTCTTTATCATTGGTCCGTCCATTTTCAGCAAAAAAATAAAATAAAATACTTGGGTTCCTGACTTTTCACTTCCCATGTAGCCCCAATACAGGGGTTTACAATACAATGTGGGGTTTTGGGCAGTAACTCCAGTGAAAACAATGTGTTTTGATATTGCAGATGCTTTTAAAACCCTGCTGCATGGCAGATGTAAGCTCACCTTCCTATTAATCCAAAGCTCACACTTTTGGGCAATAAGATGGACAAGCACTTTGACCACTATACACACCCTCCCTCACCCCCCATTTCAGGTTTCCCCCTCACTGAAGTTTACTGGGCTAATGCTCCCATTACCAATTCGTTATCACAACCATGAGGGTTGAAGTGGGAGACAGGATAAGCATTTCCCCCAGGAAGTCAAAATCGTTGTTCTAAAGGTCTTCTGACATGAAGTACAACACACCAAGGCTGCGCTTATAGGGCCGGCGACGGCGCGGCAAAACAAATGCATTGCCGCCATTGCGTGCGCTTATAGTAAGCAAGACGCGACGGCTTGGTCGCGATCGCTGGAAGTCATCTCTATTTGATTTTTCCAGCGACCGAAGCCTGACATTGCTGGCACTATAAGCGTAGCCTTATACAGCTTCCCTGCTTCAACCAGTTGTGATGTAACAAATATACAAAATTAGGAGCGAGATACAAGGTCAGAAGTTTGTCAGATGACAGAGGGTTTGCTACAAAACATGCAAATGATTACCTGTCAGAACATTTGAATGCACTGCGAGCAAGAGAGCAACCCTGCAATATTACAGGGCCCTGGGTAAGAAGTTACATCGAGACTTGCATATAAGAGCAGTCACCTTCTGTATATCATGTCAAATCAAATGTGCTTGGACTGTCTAAAAGACACCTCAGTGGAAAAACAACTCGTATGAATGACTAAACCCCACTAACTTCTGAGAACACTTATTGCCAGAAAGCTACTTTATACAACCACAGTTAAACCTGAACACACATGACAACTACTTCATTCTAAAAAGTTAAAGCTAAGCAAATTATTTTTCAAACACACACACTTTACTTTGATGTGCCATCCATCCCCTGTGCCAACTGCTGCAGGAAAACAGATCTAACGCAGACAGGGATTTTTATGGAGTTAGGAGGTGAACACATGCACCATTAACACAAATGCCTGGAGCCCTGGACATCGACTTCAAAGAGCACAGAGGCACGTCAAGAAGTCAATCAAGCTACAGCACTAACGCTCCAGTGCACATAATTAAGAGCTGGGCAAAATGAGACATTAATGCATATGAGCCCTGGGTAACAAATGCTACCCAGTATATTTTGTTGTACCCGGGTGTAGTAGCTGGTGATCTGTATAATCTTAAAATACTCCTATACACAAATATTAATACTGAGGTTGAAAAAAATCTATATTTTTTTCCATTACGGCTCCTAAAGCTGTGCCGAACAATATAAAATAATGCTAAACACATGAATGTTATAGCTGCTTTTCTTACAATGGACTTTGAGCTTTCTGCCACTGCGGTGTCAAACAAAAAAGGAACCAAAAAAAAGAAACACAGGGGGTGTCCTGCCCTGTCACGGAGCGACACCGCTTACAGATAAAGCCCCCATCTTGAAGAACCCTGAATTGTTCTGTACAGCGTTTGCCAAGCAAAATGTTAACATGGTACCTAGTCTTTATTTTGATTTTTCCCCTTTACGTCGAAGACCAAGACAGCTTCAAATCTTGTCATTTAAGCAATTTGTTAAGAGGCTGAAACATCAGCATCGTTTTACGGAGAGTTAAATGCTCTGTTTTTGCAAATGCCTTAAAAATGACTGCTAACGTCTCAAATAAAAGCTTCCATAATGCGAGTCATTTTCTAATCGGCAGCATTACTGGCGTCATGTGAAGAATTCTCCTGAGATGACACCGCAGGTGCTTTAATTTCTTATTACCAGACATCTCAGATTCCTAAACTTACTATCAGGGTTTCTAAACAACACTGGGGAAAAAGCACACACACACAAAAAAAAAATCAACACTTACCTAAAGAGATACCTTTCTGTGCATACAAGTTTTCGTACAAGGTAAAACAGATCCCATAGAGAGACTGAGCTGCAAGAATGTCACTAGAGGTCTCCCACACCCCTTCCCACAGAGTTCGTGACAGGTAACTCTGGCTGGTTGATAGAGGGGGGAGACAGAGCCTGCATTGTGTACTGCAACTGCAAAGTCAAGAAGGCAAAGCAAGCAGCTGACAGGAAGGGAGAGCTTCTGCATGACCCCAGAGTTTGCTGAGCACAATTGCATATAAGGCAGGAGGAGGGGGGAGAGGGGGAAAAAAAAAGAGGAGATATTCCGCATTAACCACTTCTGGCCTCTACAGTGGATATTCCTTTGTATCAAAATAGAAGTGAAATGCAGCAACACCATACAGCTGTGCCCAGTGCAGCCCCAGCACTGACAAGAGCATTTGTACGGTGATGTTAACAAATGCACAACATTCATAATCCTTTAACGCACCGACCTAAACCACCAATTAACTGCATACTAAAAAAGGTATAGAACAGGAATATAAAACAGCAAGGAGTTCCATGTTTTTAAAGCGTGTTTGTATACAGAACATCATATATATATATATATACTTTAGTTGCAGCACTACAGATGTTATTCATTACTGCAGCATAGGGCACTGGAATAAAACACCTCCTACCACTAACGGCTGTTCTGAAAATACCTCTGTGGTTTCAAAACATCAATGGAGAACTTTAATATAGGCACAATAAAAAGTAAATTATAAAAAAAAAAAAAAAAGTATAAGCGTCTGCAAAAAGCACAATGCAAATCTTGCAGTCACTTGCACAAAAAGACATTCCCAACCCTGTGCTGACTCCACAAGTGTCTGGATCCTCACAAGTTTTTAACAAATAAAAGGCACCAGATTCATAATCCTAAAATCACCAGCATGGCCCTTTACTTCTACCTTCCACACACATCTGGGAGATGAAGCGCTGGTCTTGAATGCACCCAACTCAGATTAAACTCCGCTCTGCAACCCCCTCCACCCAAAACAAGCCAAGGGGACCCCAAATTCAGTGATCACATGAATGTCGGTCCCTGTCTCTTACCCAGGTGCCATGGTCTGGCTCCCCGACGGGTCCTCGGCCTCGCTGCCTGGGCTGGGTCCGGTGCCGACGGCAGTCCCTGGCTCCTGCTCTCCACTCCCTGCGGTTCCCGGAGTATGATGCTCCAGCTCCACCAGCTTGTCCAGCTCCACGCTCCGTACTTTACGCAGCTGCTTCCGCCGCCAGTCCGCCCGCTGCTCCACAACGTCCCCCATCACCGCTTCCACATGCTGCCCAGTCTCTGGGCTGCTGGACACCGCACCACCGCCGCCCGCAGCAGTCGTTAATCCAGACGAGCTCCGACTCCCCGCCGCAGCCGCCATCTTCCCGCGGCCAGGTTTACATTCGGAGCGGACAACCCAATCGAAGGCTCGGAGCCAAATGGTGTGGGCAGGTATATAGGAAATCTACGTAACCCGGGGAGAAGCGTATCGGACAGGTACGCAAACTACGTAACCCAACACGCTAGCCTGCAGCTCGCTCTAGCAGTGGAAGTTTAGGCATAGAGTATACGCCGCCGTGGTTGAACTATGTCAAACTGGTTTGGATACTGGTCAGAAGAGAGGATTCCCAGAACTCCGCAAAATGTTAAGTCATCAATAATGGAAAAAAAAATATTATAAAATAGCGTATTCACATCACTTTAGATCTGAAAATTCCACATAATGTTACAAAATGTCAAGTCTTATAAAAATGAACAGAAAAAAAAGCTATACGAATCAGAGGTCCCATCAGCTGAAGTGAAACTCACAAAAACACAAGAGCTAGAGAAAAAAAAACACAGTTCACAGCTTCACAGAACACATCCGTCTCTATAACAAAAATCCTCCATCAGAAAAAAAACAAAACTATATTGTGTATGGCAGAAATGTTGTGAGCATCCGGTCTTCAATGTGGTGTGAGCTCTTCTGCACAGACGCGGATAGTTACACACAGATGCACAGGAGGAGTAAATAAAAGTAGCAGCAAAAAACGAAATGTGCTGATCATCAATATCACACATAACCCTGAGACGGGGAGCCAGGCACGAACTCCTGCTATCAGTTTCTCCTGTCTCATACAGAGATATACAGGGGGACACCCTCCTGCCGGCGGTTTCGTCCGTGCTGCTTCCCTCGCGAGAGGAGAATGAATTTAAAACGCGCACCCGTAATCCAACAGCCAAAGTCCCAACCGCAGAGCGCTCGTGCGGTTACTCGCAGTTTGCGCGTCTGGCAAGATGTCCTCCCGCGGCTGCCGTCCTCATGTTGTGCTTCCTGCAGTTTTTTTTATAGAGTGCTTGTAGGATGACGTCTTCACAGCACTACGGAAAGTCAGTGGGGACAGCGCGTTGCCATAGAGATGGTATACACAGCGCACTAGGTGCTGAGAAGCATGGCTGGAAATCCACCTGTGTGAATGCAAAGGAGTTGGGGTTTGGAAGCAGTCACTGCTTTCCACGTATCTTGCTGTACTAATACGCATTCACAAGTGGTCAGCACGGTTCCTTCCATGTACACAGAATAAAGAGATTGGAAAACAATCACAACATGGTAGGTGTCATATTTATCCTTCCAATGAAAATACAAGGGATGCATAAGGAAGATAAGCATTCAGTTCAGGGTTAAACGATAGAGACAAGCTTCCTTTCTATGGCAGGTATCTGTTTGTAATAGCATCAGGTTAGGCTGCGGCCCCGCTGGCGCTGACCACGCGGTGCTTGCCACTTTTACTTACATAAATCTATATGTGTAAGTCCCTGCCCACGGGGTGTGCGGGCACGCACGGTCACTCAAGCTTGGCGCTTGAGTAAACAAAAAAGAATGAACTTTCAAGCGCGTTCAACTTGGCCGCAACGCGCACCCCCACCACCCCGCGCGCACTTGCAAAATAGCCAGGACACCCGGCGCTCATGCTTAGAGAGTTGGTGACGTCACCGCTGTCAAGCATGTGCGCGGTCAGCGCTGGCGGGGTCGCAGCCTTAAAGGGGAGGGCAGAGGAACAAGGCCTCAATACTAATGTAACGATCAACAGGCATTAGTACTAATAAAGATCTGTGTATTAAAATCAGTGCAATCTCCCACCGTAATCGAAAATACAGAGGATAACACTTGCTCAGCCAGTGATAGATATAATATGCAGGAAAAATTGTATTGAAAACGGAAGAACAAGCGTGGCAATTTTGCACACGAGATGTGAAATTGTGAGTGATTTAAAAATGAAATTTTCAATAGGTAACTCAATAAAATAAAAAAAAGATGAATTGGGAAAACAATTGATTCACATAAATATATTTACAACAGATTTAAAACGAGTCCAAGGCAGGTTCAGAGAAATCACAGTAGACAAGTAGTATAATACTCAAAATAGTAGCTAATGGCTATTAAATGTATTAATCCAATACATGTATTAATAGCCATTAGCTACTATTTGGAGTACTACTTGTCTATCTATGGTGATTTCTCTGATCCTGCCTTGGGCTAATTTTAAAGCAAGTTGTAGATATATTCATGCGAGTCAATTGCTTTCCCAATTCACCTTTATTTACTTTATTTAGTTGCCTATTAAAGATTTAATTTTTAAATCACCCACAATTTCACATCTCGAGTACAAAATTGCAGCGCTTGTTCTTCCCTGTTTTGAATACACCTCCCACTAAATTCACAGGAAAACACCAGTATCAAAGGTCCAGATTGTCCACGTATTTGTATAGGCATTGTCACTGTTGGATAGGACCAGCAGCGGAGACCACAGACTGTACGTACAGGTAACAAATTACATTACTTACAACGTTGAAATGAAAGACAAGACAGATTGTCTGGGATAGAGGTGAGTTATAACTTTGATATGGAGCTGGATCACAACACATGGAGCCCTGATATCTGAGGTCCAGATTGAAAACTGCAGCACCCTTTAAATGGTAGAGGCAACTAGAAACTCGCCAGGTAGTGGGGAAGGGATCTGCAGAAAAGAAGACAAATACATATATGTAAGGTCAGTAATAGTAAGAAACCTTGCGTTGAAGAAGATCAGGACGTCTGTAACTATCAGCATATGTGCAGAAGAGCTCACACCATATTGAGGACCGAATGCTCAGCACATTTCTGCCATACACAATATTGTTATATTCTGATGGAGGATTCTTGTAATAGAGACGGGTGTGTCCTGTGAAGCTCTGAATTGTTTTTTTCTGTAGCTCCTCTGTTTTGCGAGTTTGCCCTTGGCTGATGGGACCTCTGTCAGAGGTTCCTAACTCCAGTCTTCAAGTACCCCCCAACAGGCCAGGAAATCCCTGATTCAGCACAGGTGGCTGTATATGTCAATCATTAACTGAGCCACCTGTGCTGAAGCAGGGATATCCTTAAAATCTGACCTGTTGGGGGTTATTTTAGGACTAGAGTTGGGAATCGCTGCTCTATGCGATTCTGAGATTGATATATATATATATATATCAATCAATCAATGTTTTGTAACATTTTATGTGGAATGTTCTGATCTAAACACACCTATTTAAATACATTATACTTCCTGTTTTTTCACTATTATTGATTACTTAACATTTTTGGGAATACTGGGAATCCTCTCTTTTGACTACTATTCCAGGATTTATAGGTGAAGTCCATTATTCCCATACACCTAACGTGTGTACGTACGTACGTGCACATACGTGCGGCCATTCTCGGTGTCTGTTTCACTTTCCTTCCATTCTGGACCCTACCTGTCACTGTGGAGCAGGGGGATGCCATCTTGCGCCCTGGCAGTAGACACTGAAAGATCTCACCGACATCCGGATCTTACTGCTGGGGCTCCTCTGCAGCTAACCCCGCCCACCAGGGCCAGAGACAGATTTCCCAAGGCCAAGGAATAGAGTTACACCCACCTTCCCTCCCCACACCCCTTCCTCCCCCGCCCCCCCCCCCCAGACGGAACCTACACCCAGGTTGGCGGTATTGCGAGCCTCCCTGCCCCCCATTTCACAAGTCCCCTCTATTTCTCTGCGCCCCCCTGCCGTCTCACTCCCTCTTCCCATGTATTTCTCCCCCCTGCGTCTCTTACCCCCTCTTTTCCTCACTCTCGCCCCCACCTTCTGTCAATTACCCCACTCTCACTCAATCCCCCTCCCCCCCCAAAATACATACCAAAAACCCATCCTCCTAATTACACATACAAACTGACCCGGGGTGGGGGCGCTTAAGGACTGGACTTGAGCAGCCCGCAAAGTTGTCGCAGTGGTTACGGAGGGTCTGCGCTCTCCCCCAAGTCATTTAAATGTTGCGGGACCGCGCAAGGCCTCTAACTTCTCCTACCATGATTCAGACGGCTTAGTGGTGTCTTCAGCGACGCGTCACCATGGTAACCTGGTGTTCACCGACAGCGGGAACACGTGACGTTTCCATTTGATGCCAGAGCCGAACAGGGGGTGGGGGGTGCGAGCAGCGGAGGAGAGCAGGCAGGAGGGCAAGGGGCGTACCTTGCACACCCATGCTCTAGAGAATGAAGGCTGTCATGTATAATCTGTCCAGTGTACCAGGACTGAAAAAATCTCACACGTTTCTCGTGTTAGAGTGATTATCAGGTAGTTAGTTCATTGCAGGAATTCTAACCGTATACAATAGCGTCACATAGTGCAAGAACAATCCGCAACATTTCTGGGCATGTGACCCATTCGTCAGGCTTCAATTTCCTACCAAAAAGTCTATTTGCGACACTTGGTACATTAGCTCCTTTGTCTCTCTGTACCTCAGGCACCAAAATGACATTGTGAACTCTTTGTGGCAGGGATCCCTTGTGCCTGCAAACATTCTCTGTACAGAGCTGCTACACTGTCAGTTCTGAACAAGTAAATATGTTTAATATTCACTTCATCAATGCGTCTCATGCTCCAATTAGCTGTAGGCTCTGAGCTTCACCCATTGGTTATAGAAGTCGGATAGTGGAGCCCTCCTATCTCATGCACAGGCAGAAACAGGTATGATTGGTGCAACTTTTGTTCATTACTTACAGAATATGGAAAAAAGACAGCTGGGGGTGAGGGGAGGTACAGTATGTGATAGTACCTAGATATAAAGTCTTGTATGTTTTGCATTTGTTGTTTTCCCAGATTGACCATTTTTGTGACCATGTGAGTTTCCATGTAGAACAGACACAGAAACACAAAGGATCGATGTCTTGTTAGATGGAAAGCATTAGCCAGAGAAGATTATACCACCTCGGGTTTCAAAGAGTTTCTTGATGCTAAGAAAAAAACTAAAAATATGACTGATAGAAAAATTGGACATTTCTGTATCAGTTTTTGTGTTTCTGAATTCCTCCTCAGTCCAAATGGCAAGATGACACAGGCAGGTCAAATTATTATACCGTTTATCAATACTGTATCTTTAGACCGTGCTTTTTTTTGTAAAGTAAAAGTTGCCGGTACGCAGCCTCTTACCTTCTCATTTCCGTCCCATTGTCATGGCATTGCGACATCACATTGTCATGGCAACGCGGCGCTATGTGACGTCAAATGACGCCACAAGGTGATGACACCAGAGATGAGGAACAGGAGGAAAAAGTAAGAGCAAAAGGGGAGGATAGGTGACGGTACACCATACTGTCACAAAAAAGCTCGGTGTTTAGAGATGTATTTAAGTCTTCAGTTTTGTGTTTGATTTTCACAAAAGTATTTTTAGTCTCATTTCAACATGATTCTTTGATGCCTGACCTTTTGATGTAAAAAAAATAATATAAACTGTAGATAGAAAAATATATATATGAATAGGTGCCAATACCAATGAAGTATCGGAAATTGTATTTAATGTGACAGTGTTAAAGTTGCTAATCACATTATTTTTACATTTGACACCAAATCTGTTAGGCATAATGATTGCCGCCTCAAACTGAACGCCTGGAATTGACGCAAAGAAATTGGCACTGGTAACAGGCCCACACTTGGACCCACGGAATTTTTGTACTGAGCCCAAGAACTACTCCTGTAACTTTGCACAAGCGCTCCCCAAACTGCTTGTTTCAAGTCAACGACAAGCGCCATTGTGCAGTGATGCTGGAAGTCGCAACATGAATTGGACCTGTAGAGCAGTGGTTCTCAACTCCAGTCCTCAAGAACCCCAACAGGTCAGGTTTTCAGGATATCACAGCTTCAGCACGGGTAGCTCAATCAGTGACTCAGTTGAAGACGGAGCCACAGATTGAGCCACCTGTGCTGAAGCTGGGATATATCCTTAAAACCTTACCTGGGGGGGTCTTGGGGACTGGCGTAGAGCACCACTGCTTTCAGCTTAACAGCAATTTGCGATGCCTAATATGTAGACCCTGGAGTTAGTCATATTCCTTGATTCTCCCAATAATGTCACTGGATCTTCAGGACACTGGATAGAGCTTGTGGTTTTAAAGCATATGTGGAAGAGGGGGGTTAATAGGTGGGAGGAAGGGGGTCTCCGGATCTGAACCGCATTAATTTCAGCTCTGGGGACCCTCTGCTCCCCGAGATACTTACTGTACCTCTGAAGTTGGTGCCGAAAGCAGGTTTAAAGCTAATACGAAGCTGCAAGGGATGACTTCCCAGCTTCCTATTTGCTCACGCAACCCAGGGACTTTAAACCCGCCATTTTGATAGCCCTACAGAGCTGCTACTGGCACCCCCTACGGAGGTATCTCGGGAAGCAGGTTGCCCCAGGAGCTGAAATTAACGCAGTTCAGCTCTGGAGTCCCCCTGCTTCAATCCTTCAACACACAAAAGTAAGCAGGATTGCTGCTTTAATATTATTAGAAAATGAGGCCAAGTTTGGAGAATCCATTGTACCAAGCAATGTAGTGGGGCCCTTTATTGATGAGCATTTGTATTGTAATTTCCATGTGTGTCATAGAATAAGCTAAAATAAAGGTTATAAAAATGTCTCGTTGAAATAGTTTTAAAGGCTTGCAGTATGTTAGTACAACTATACAAATTGTAACTAGGCACGAAAGCAAACAAGTCACTATAAAATCCACTTCATGCACTTGAATTGCTGAGTTGTGGATCATTTTAAAATATGGATTTTTCCAGCATATTTCCTGTGAGTGACATAATTAAAAAATAAGCCATAAAATGCAGCATTAAGTAGTGCACACAGCTGCATCTAAATAGAAATGGGATATTTCAGTGTTGCCAATCCGACAAAAAAAATCACTGTGGGATTCTTACAGGGACAACATAACACATAGGTTATCTGAATAGGCTTGTTTATTCAGTCAAAAAAACCATAGAACACAAAATAACAGAGCTTTAACTTCAGCATAGATAAACCAACAGAAAAATAAGTCCATAGCAGGGCTTTGCCCTTTTCCCAGAAAGGGTGGTTCAAGTCCAGGATAGAAGGACACAGCAAGGATCAGTGTCTCAATATAACAGACCTTTCTGGCACACTGCTCTCTCTCTCCAGAGTTTCAGGATATGCTTCTCTGATTCTGCCAGGAAACCTGAACACGTGGGAGCTCTGGGTTCTTAAAACCTCTTAACGAGGCAGCTGGAACCTGGATAATTAACCCAGCCCTTTCTCAAACTGGGATTAACCAGGTCACTGCTGGACTCCAGACCTATACATAGGTCTCCCATGCATAGTGCATTTACCCTTTCACAGGGGGTTGGAGCCAGTCCTCGTTGTGCAACTCTAACCCTACTGCACTCTTGACCAGAACAGTCATGCAGTTCTATGTAAAATAAAGACTTAGGGAATCAGTACAGGTAAAAAAAAAATCAGATGATGACAAGCAGTTTAATAAATAAACAGCAACATTTCCAGAAAATAAACAAAAAAACCTTTTTAAGCCCACATGCTCACACGCAGTTAAAACACCATTCACTTGATCAGCATTACATGGAATGGGTTCATTTGTCTGAATGATATCGATAATGAAGAATTCCGAATGTACAGTATACACACATGCATGTAAGACTGTAAATTGGAGGCACTGTTTTTACACTGGTATTCCCTCTCTGTCCTGCTGTGACTGTACCCATTATTGGCCATTTTAACAGTGACCATTTCCATGGCATTCCCGTATCTACTCATACAGAAGTAGCCTTGCTAGCTCTTCAGAAAAGCCCACATTTCCAGTGTCTGCCTGTTGTGAAATATTGTACTTGTGAGTCATGACTGTGTTCATGAACAGACTAGAAAATTGTTGTTCTGTAACGTGGAATGCTTGAATATTAATGAAGCAGGAAATCTAGAAGGAAGAAAATAGCCACGTATTTTTAGGGCAGCAAAGCTCCCCAGAATTAGGACATTACATACGATAATAGAGCCGTGTCATGAACTGTACATGCTGTGTGGGAAAGGGGTTAACCCCCTGGATTGTTTTACACTGTCTAGGATATTTAGTCATGGCCGTTTTTCCGTGACCAAATGACCACCGGCATATAGCCGCAACTCACATCGCCGCAGGGACCTTTCGCCACCAAGGTAAATCCCTAACTTTACCCTTTAACCTAAAAAACCCTAATCTTAACCCCTAATACATACACTTCCCCCTACCCTAAAAACCTTAACTCCTTACCCTAAAAGCCCTTACCCTAACCCACTAACCTAAACACTTTACCCTAATCCCCTTCCCTAAAAAGATTAAACCCTTATCCCCACCCCTTACCCTAAACACTTTACCCTAATCCCCTACCCTAAACACTTTACCCTAATCCCCTACACTAAACACTTTACCCTAATCCCCTACACTAAACACTTTACCCTAATCCCCTTCCCTAAAAAGATTAGCCCCTTACCCTAAACTCTTATCCTAACTCCTTACCCTAAACTCTTATCCTAACCCCTTACCCTAAACTCTTATCCTAACCCCTTACCCTAAACTCTTATCCTAACCCCTTACCCTAAACTCTTATCCTAACCCCTTACCCTAAACTCTTATCCTAACCCCTTACCCTAAACTCTTACCCTAAACTCTTATCCTAACCCCTTACCCTAAATTCTTATCCTAACCCCTTACCCTAAACTCTTACCTAACCCCTTACCCTAAACACTTTTCCCTAATTCCTTACCCTAAACACTTTACCCTTATCCCCTACACATTTTAACCCTCTACTGTAAAATCCTTTATCCTAAACCTTTACTCTAATCCCCTACCCTAAAAAGCGTAACCCTTTACCTTAAAACTATTTACCCTAATCCTTTACCCTAAAACCCCTACCCTTAACGAAGCAGCCAGGGGCCGAGAGTTCAGCGGGGGAGGGCCGGAAGCAGAGGGTCCCTCTGCGGCTCAACGCCGGCAGAGACTTGATCGCGGTGAGACAGCCATGTTCAAATGTCCAATTCTGTCCCCAATTACACTACTACCACCATAATTAGATAAAGGGCTTGCACCTTGGGAGTACGTGGTCCCCCAGAGGAAGAGCCCCCCCAACCCAATTTAGCAAAACATATATGAAAATAAGGGCAATAGCTTTAAAGGTACGCATGTTTCATAAGATCTGAAAGACAGTACTCATTACATTTTAGATGTCATATAACATAAGCGTTTTTACAGTACATGTATGAAAAAAAATCTTACAAAAGAACAGACAGTATAAAGGTTACACAGTTCTAAAAAAAGAAGCCTATCATTTACCAAATTAAGTAGTTGTGAACAGCTACCTCAAATGATTTGGAATAGTTTCCCCTCCAGGAGGTCATGCGTCAAAGATATGTGATACACACACAGTGTACCTACAGGGCCGTCTCAAGGGTTTCATGCGCCCTAGGAGAACTTTAAAATGTACGCCCACTGCCTCTCACTTACCAGGCTTGGCGGCGTCATAGCGGGAGTCAGGCCCGGAAGTCAGATGTCGGTCAACTTCCGTGGTTACAGTGCGTATACCTCCCCTGCCATCTCCTGCGCTCTTGCTCCGATCGGATGTCTTTGCCTGCCACTGCCAAGCCACCGCCGCCTGCTGTCTCAACGTCTTCCCATCACTGACATCGTCCTCTACTGCCGCTCCGCTCCCTGACTCCTGTGCCGCTCTGCTCCCGCTGCGCCCCTAGGACCTTTGCGACCGCCTACGTTCACCTAATGGACGGCCCGGCCCAGTTAAAGTACCTAATAAGTGACCTGTCACTATGTAGCCCTATTAATTTCTTCATAATAACAATCAAGAACATTTGTAGATCACAAAGTTACACAAGCTATTACTAAGAGTCATACAGAAACTACAGTATTCCTATTCATGAGGAAGAGTATACAGTTCTTTCTTGAACCCCTTTGTCTTTGGTCTCAGTGGAGGTCTTTGAAATGTACAGAGTCTCACTCAGTAACTTATCTGGGTACCTGCGATATGTTGATCCGCTTTAGATGTCGTTTAAACCAGGGGTGAGCAACTCCAGTCCGAAAGGACCACCAACAGGTCAGGTTTTCAGGATATCCCTGCTACAGCACAGGTGGTTCAATCAGAGGCTCAGTCGAAGACTGCACCACCTGTGCTGAAGCAGGGATATCCTGAAAACCTGTTGGTGGCCCTTTAGGACGGGAGTTGCCCTGGTTTAAACCGTCAGGGAAAGTTGTTTGTAAAACTGTTGTCTTGCATCCACATGAGAAGACATAGTACCTCCTTTTTTATATTTTTATTACTACTGACTGTAACATCAAAAGTCACGCACTGAACCAAAACAAAAAGTCAGCCCATCTCTGCTGGAGCAGGGCAGTATACGTCTTCTGGGTTAATGCCTTGATTGTCATTGTACACAAAAAAATACAATATTTACATGGCTGTTTCATGGCAAGTGGCTTTTATTTTTATTCGTCATTTTTATTGTTCATAGCCTATTACAAATTACCCTGACCACTTTTATACAGTATTGACAAAGGAACACATACTGTGCAGGTAAAAGTCAGTGGATGGTCTGCAGTTCTGCTTGTCTGTTTAACTACCAAAAAGTGACTAATTGAGTATAGTATTCTATAAAGCAAAGAAACACATAAAGCTTTTTTTATTCACTTGTAGACAGTAACTTTTGGTAAAGTTACTGACATTCAAAGAGAAATAAATGGTTTAGCATCCAGTGCCAACTTCTTAGGGTCCTGGGATAATCAATATATCTGCTCTTGGCCCTCTAGAATGTTCTACAAAGCTGCTTCTCCGTGTCAGGGAAGCTTCTGAGCCCCTTTCATTTGCTCTGAGCTTGGAGTTTTCCCTGACGGAGAAGAGTCTTCACAGCATTTTGCATAGGGGCCTTTGACTCAGGGACCATGATGTATTTTTACAGCTGTCCCTGATAAATCCAGAGTTTTGTAAGTGCACCCAATATGCATAGCATTTCTAAAATATTCCAAACTAGGCTCCTTCTTTCTAATGGAAAGCTGGAGGCAGAAAGAGATATTTCTTATTAAAGGGAGTGGTGCATTTTCTGAAATTGACATTAGGTTCTACTAGCTGTAGGGGTTGTGTTCGTTCTATCTATAGTACTATGTAAATTGGCAGCACTATATAAAACATATCAATTATTATTATTACTTGACATTGTATTTTTAATAAAGTCATAATGAGACAATGTAAATTGCATAGTTTTATAATAGATTTTTAAAAATGAATTTAAACCAATTCCTCCCATCATTTATAATTTGTGAGGTTATTATTGTAAACATCCCTGCTTACGGAGTTTACATCAATAGTCTATGTACAGTACATGGCAGTGCTCATCTTCAATGGATTCGTACTAACTGTTGCTTCCCTAGGGTACACCCTCACTTACTGCCCCTAGAGAGGTGCTGCTACTTGTTACTGGGTTCACCTTCTGTAATGGGCTCCCTCCGAATAGGGTCCATGCCTCTGTGAGTTCCTTGGGTCCTATTAGGCTACCCTCACTAATATATTCCAGGGATCGCCATCACACTTTATTGGCCTGATTACCTCGTCTATAACACTCTGGTGCTGGGGCAACAGGGGTATCCATTAGCCACTGACTACACCTCCTTCCCTGGGGATCCATGTCCAGGTACTGTACAGTGGGCTCTCTGATACTGATCTCTCTTTAAGTCCCAGGCCAATTCTGGGGAAGCTCCTATAGGACACAGATTTCCCCCTGTGGGAACCTGTACCCTTTATTTGTTGCATTGGCACACAGACCCTATCTACAAGGGCACTTCCCTAACTCATAAATAATAACATGGGGCATGTACTAACTTCAGGGGGTATTACTTGACAGGGAACCTATTACACATATGTACACTTGATGCTCTTCCACTTGTCACCTTCCTGGAACATAACCTTCTAGAAGCCACCCATTTGATATATACTGTATATCTTCCCATGATGTCACTATCACTGGTCAGCAGAGGGCGGGGCTATGATTCTGCCTAGTCACCCAGCACCAGGTAATGGGGAAAGGGCGTTACTCTGTGTGGCCCCACACAGTTAACCCCTTAAGTAATCCCAAAGGGGTGTGGGTTACACTATTATATTTGTTTTTCTTTTAGGAAAGTCCACATACAGTATTATTTTTTTAAAGTTTTCTAATTACAGTGAATATTGCAATAACTAAACATATGTCTCTCCATTTTATCTTGTCAGTTGAGCACATTTGAAGTTCGGGGGCAGAAACAGGTTGTGAAACTCTTTTTAGAAGTATCTATTGGCAGTTTGACAAGCCGTTTCCACACTTCTGTAAAGGCATATACCTCTTCCTCCCACTAACTTTGTGCTAGAAAAAAGCAATAGTGCTCAGTATTTAAGAGTTTAGAAATGCTATTTATGGTGGGTGGAATAGTAAATGGTGGGTCCTGGATTTATGTTTCCACTGCACATTAATGAAAGACTGTAGCTGCCTGATATGGATGTGACCTCCCTTGCATCCTACTTTCAGGTGATCTGATAATTGGCAGGCTGTAATGTGGGAGCAAAGCATGGAAAGGTCAGGCTCATGAGTCAAGGGACGGATTTATAGTGGGTGTAGACTTGTCTTTTGGGATTCACTTTGGCACAGTGCTAGACAGTATTTTCTGGCCTGAAATGTGAAAAAAAAACGTTCCTCACTGAGTCACTGTCAACAACTTCACAATCGTGTCAACACCATATGCCTGCTACCCAGGGGGTAATCTATGACTCTATCCCCTCCTCCATTCCTCACATTCAGTCCTTCACTAAGTCCTGCTACCCCCACCTATGAAATATTGCTAGAATACACCTGTCACGGGAGACCAGTACTTTAACACCAAAACCACCGGGATCACTAGCACCAGACATGACAAAGTTGTAGAATAAAATGAGGTTTATTCTGGCACGCCAGCAGACAAACAAAGATGTACAAAACACAATACAATACCAACTGGGGGCCTGGGGAATAGACTCTAGCCTCGCTAGGTGCAGGGGCCTTCTTCAAGAAGGCTTGTCCTGTCCGCTTCTCATCCAGGATCTCAGAGTGCTGATCACACACAGCAGCCCCTCTGAGATATCTCTCCCGCTAGTCACTGTAAAGATCAAGCTCCTTTACAGAATGTCTCTCAGTGTGTTAGCCTCTCTGCTCTCAGATGCTCTCTGAAGGCAGATCTCCACACTCTTTCCCAGAGTGTCTCCCTGGAAGTAGAACTCCACACTCTTACCCAGAGTGTCTCCCTGGAGGTAGAACTCCACACTCCTTCCCAGAGTAGAACTGCTTCTCTGATCAGCAGCACCCCTTTATATATCACTCTGTGGCTATAATGTACATGAGAGGGGGCTGCTGTACATTGATTGAGTTTGGGCCACAACAGCCAGAGGGCATGCTAAAACCCATCCCTGATTAAATGAGTCTGTGCAATACAATGTGCTTACTCCCAGACCTGAATATCAGCCTTTCACCTCCCCCCAGGAGTCCCGACACCTAGCTGTCCCTAATCCTATCAATTCTATAGAAATCTTCAACATAGACATTATAGTAAGAATGGAATATCTCATTTGCCTTCTGGTAGAGCTGACACTCAAAGCACAGAAGAATAGTGATTCACTAAACTGTGGGATTGCATTTACAGGTAATAACAAATACAGACTTTGAAATACATTTACACATCCCTGCCCATCCCCAGATGTCAAATACCTTTTGGCCAAAATAAGCCTTACAATGGTGGCCAAATGAGATAGATTTAGGGGTAGCTAGCTGGGCTTCATAACAGTTTTGTGATGCCAGCAACCCCTACCGTCACAACACCGTTTTCTCACTCAATACACAACCAAAATATCAATTCACACACACATATTTTACCTAAATTACTAAATATCAACCTGATCAGGGCCGCCAGCAGGGAGGGGGTTATGGCCAGGCCTTGCCGCCGGTTGCGGCTGGGCCCCGTCTCTCAGCTGCCTCAGGTAGGGTTGTCAGTGTGGCTGCGGGGCACCCGTGGCAGGTCTCTCTGACGTCAGCGCTGGAAGTCAGCTGGGCTAAGCTTCCGGCGCGCGTCAGCATACGGCCCAGATACTTCGTGGGACAGACAGTGAGGGAGAACTGGGGCAGCGGCAACTGCTGTGACCTGCTGCTGCCCCCCCTCCCTCCAAGCCATCACGCAGCCACCGGCCTACCGCCCCACCCGCAGCAACGCCCCCCCCCCGCAGCAACAGCAGCCACCGCCCCCCTGCAGCAACGCCGCCCTCCCTAGCAGCCACCGCTCTCCCCCCCGTAGCAGCCACTGGCCCTCCCGCAGCAACGGCAGCCACAGGCTCCCCGTAGCAACAGCCCCCCAGCAGCAATGGCCCCCTCTGTAGCAATGGCCCCCCGATCGCGGCCACCGGCCCTCCCTAAAACACCAGCCCACCGCCTATCCCACAGCCACCGGGCCCCCCTGCAGCCACCGGCCCACAGTTCATCCTGCAGCCACCAGGCCTGACCTGAGACCATCCACATGGTAAACAAAAGTATAATGGGTGGTGCTAAGAACCGTATACAGCGATGATAATAATAGTATAATGATGATGAATCCTGTGTGAGGTCTGTGATGTGATCTTGATTGTAGGGGGAGGTACTGGGTGTGGTATCCTAGTTGGTAAACCAGCATAGATGGCACTCAAGTTGTCCAGGAACCCAAAGGCTAATGATCACCCCAATGAACAATACCCTAATCCCTTAGTAGAATAATATGACCATGTAGCAAGCAGGAAAAACTCACGAATCTGCTGCAACGTCCATGTTGATCCTGCCAGACCTTCTGGGTGTGCCTCCGTCCTTGGAGATAGAATGCAATGAAAGAGAGAAATGGCAGAGCACAACCGGAATCATCCAAAAAAGAGAATTAGGAGGAAAGTGCGTTATCCATAAAAAGGTTTAATAGTTATGGAAGGAAAAAGGCATTACCCTACCAACATGTTTCGTGCTACACAGAGCACTTTATCAAGGCATAAATATAGTCTTGATGATTCCGGTTGTATTTTTTATATGTATTGGGGAGGTTGGGGTATATTTTTATATGTATTGGGGGGGGGGGTATATTTTTATATGTATTGGGGGGTGGGGGTATATTTTTATATGTATTGGGGGGGTGGGGGTATATTTTTATATGTATTTGGGGGCATGGAGGAATTTTTATATGTATTGGGGGGCTTGGGGGTATTTTTATATGTATTGGGGGGCTTGGGGGTATTTTTATATGTATTGGGGGGGCTTGGGGGTATTTTTATATGTATTGGGGGGCTTGGGGGTATTTTTATATGTATTGGGGGGGCTTGGGGGTATTTTTATATGTATTGGGGGGCTTGGGGGTATTTTTATATGTATTGAGGATGGTTGTTTTTTTATATGCCTTGTTTTTTTTTTAATGGATTGTTCTCTTTTTTAAATGTATTGGGGTATTGGGGTCTTTTTTTAAAATGCATTGGGATCTTTTTTAATATATATATAGCCATGCATAATAATGGTATACTACTTTCCTCTCTGTTGGCAGTAAGTCCTGATAAGTACAGGTATGCCAGCAGTAGTTATGGAGGTTTTCCCTCACACCCTGGTGAGGTGCCCTATGTATGGAGGGGAGTGGCTGTATGCTCTGAGTCCCTGGATAGTGACATCAGGGATGCGCCTGCCTCCTGAAGTATATAAGGCACAACACAGTTAGTTAGTGTGTGTTCCAGCAGCTATGCGAAGTAGCTGGTAACTTGTATTTTCCTGCATAAGGGATTGTAGGAACACTTTGTGACCCTAGTGCAGTAACCAGGTTGGTCCAGGTTGACCAATCAAGCCTGTCTAAGCCACTCTGTGTCCAGGGACCTGGCACAGAGAGGATCTCCCTAGGAGAAGAGGGAATCCCACTTCAATACGGGAGGGCGTACCTGGCAAAGGGACAGCACGGAGAGATGTGCGGCTAGAGCCGGCAGCTGCATGGGGCAGTCTGCTACATCCCAATCTACAATAAAGATGACCTTGTTAATGAAACCCCCACTGTGTGAGTGTGAGATTACTCAGCAGTGGCAGTCACCACCGAGAAGGAGTTCCTCATCAGGACCATCTCCCTGCAGAAGCATAGACCCTGATGAGGTGGAGGCGCTGCACATGATGTAAGTTGAACTCGCACCCACTACCTCAGCTACCTGTCCTGATGACATCCCCTAATACCATCAAGCGGGAGACTCAGGAGTCCTGTTGCCTACAGGTGCACCACCAAACACAAACACGTAATGGGGGTTGGTTAGACTACGTACCCGGGCCAATGTGAGATTGGGGGGGGGGGAACCCGTTACAATTGGAGGCGCTGCTGAGAGATAGACCTATTAACAGGACAGGCTTTTGCTAGGCACACGCTAGGAAACAGGGAAAGTGTATGCTGCCACTTTGTGCTGTGTTGGGATGGAACCGCAGGGACAACCTGGGAACCTGAGAGGAGTTAGTGGGTCTGGAGAGGGGCTATAGCTGTCCGAGTCACCTTGAGGTAGCGCTAGGGGTAGGATGCCTGAAGGGATAGCCTGTTAACTAGGTCAGGACTCCTGGAGAGGGTCTGCACTAGGCTGACCAAGAGAGGTAGACGCTCAAGTACTGCATGGAAGCCCCAGAGTACTCTAGCCATTCCAGATCACTTACCGAAGGGAGCACAGACTGGGAGGAAGGAGATACAGTAGACACTGAGAGAGTGAGCCTAGCCTGAGGTAGTGCAAACACGAGTCAGATCTACATTAGGTACATAAGGTGGTGTACAAGGCATGTTTATTGTACTGATGTGGTAGCTGCCCCGCAGAGCGGAGCTCCATGTACAATAATCCAGTATACAGTGATCGAGAACCAACCGTCAGAATGGAGGATCTGCAAAGAGCAGAAGGTCCAGGATGCCGGACTGAGGAAGAAGAACAAGCTACAGAAGAGACTTTTGTGAGTTTGTTATGGAATGGCGTGAAAGCCGTGGCTGCGCCGTGTTTGTCCTGCCTATGTTCTCGGGAAAGTACCCTCGAGACTAGTGAGGGTGACAGCCTTGTGAGATGGGAGGAACGAAATGGACTTTGTTATACACCAATACACAAACAGCCAGACGCTACCTCAAATATGGAAAAAGACGATACTCACCAAAATGGCGGTTCCCGCGTTCCCGGGCTACCGCGTGGGCCAGCTTCAGAAAGTCTTGCAACTTTGCAGTTTGCTAATTGTTGGCCAGGATTGGCGGCAAAGAGAAAACTCCACCCTGCTGGGGAGTTTTGCGCGAAAGCTGGTGCCGCGCCCTCATGGACTATGACTCACTGTGCACCTGTGCTGGGTCAGCCTACAAGTCTAGGAGACATCCCCCTAGTTTTAACCAGGGGGAGTGGTTTGCCTTTCCGCCGGATGCTGATGGAGAAAGAAGGAGGAGGGATTGCTCAATCAGCCCCTGCCCTTCAGTTGCGAAGAGCCATTGATCGATACAGACCTCTAAGAAGAGTGCCTCCGTTGGTGACTATGGCTGAACAGTCTGAAAAAGTGGACCAGAGTCCCTTGATATCTACCCATCCCTACTCGGCTCCAGGAGGCTTCCTGATTATCCGCGTAGAGGGTGTGGAGACAGTGGTCTGTCTCTGCCTGCAGTGCAGACTGCCGGGTGGAGCTGTGGGCAGCGAGGCTCAATGCCCTCACTGTAGACTGCAGTATATGTGGCCTATGACGATGTTTGTGCCGGTACAAGCCATGGGAGTGAAAGATTCTACCCCGATGTCGGCGGCGGAGCTTCCGGGTGCCCTGTGGAGGGAGAGTGCAGGTCCCACGGAGCAGGAATCAGGCCGGGTTCTCAAGGCAGAGAAAACCAGCCATCGGAGAGGTGACCGGAAAGGAGCCCATCGGCGGTCCCCTACTGGAATGCCCCGTCCGAACTGTAAGTTGGAGTCCTCGGACGAGGAGTGTGCCCGACTGGCTGATACCCAGGACTTGTTAACCGAGTACCATACCAGTGGTACACCTTGGCGAGATGCTATCCCGCGTGGTGTGGAGACACGGAGTTGAGTGTCTCCAGTACCGCGACAACCCGATCGCCGGAGTCCCACTGCCGTGGTGACTAGCGGGTCGGAAGGAGGTCGATCCACCCCGACGCTGCGAAGCAGTAGGCCAGCCCAGTGCTCGTCGCAGACCCAGGGGGTGGAGGTGAAAGAAGAGCGGATCCAGGGTCAGGCTGGACCGCGTAGCAGACGGGCATTGCCGGATGTCCTCGTGGAGGAAGAGGTCTCGATTGGGGACCCAACCCAAGATGGCGTCGCAGCACGTGCGTGTCCCGAGGCAGTTCCGGATGATCAGAGCGGCATCGAGTGGGAGATGATTGCGCCTCTGCGGTCGAGCAGGGAAAGTCGATCTCCTACGGACAGACGGAACGGGCGCTCGAGCCGGAGAGAGAGGAGCCCAGCTGCCAAAGAAAAGAACGGACTTTGTAGCGGGAGCGAGTCAGGTATTACGGAGGAGCAGGTCATAACCCTGCCGATACCTACCGTCCGACCCTGTCCCCCAACCCCATCCACTCCCAGAGTTAGTCCCAAGGCCCTAGTTAAATCCCCTGTCCATGTCACGTGTTCATTCATGTCTACGTCTAGCCTGGGGATGTCAGGGGATTCCCGGGGGCCTACCGAGGATCGGACTGAGAGCCTGGACTGGGGAACTTCGGATGATGGATCGGAGGGTGGAGGGAGGATTTCCCGACAAGGGTCGGTACCCAGTGATAGTACCAGTGTGTTGAGTATCATGGGTGGGAACAGATCACAGCCTCAGGGAAAGGTTACGCCATCTGAGGGTACTTCAGGGGTATCATCGGGCGGGCCTGAAGAGGAAGAGCCACTAGAATCCAACTCAGAGGAGGTACGGGAAACTAGATGGTGGGCGCCACTATATGAGGGGTATGTCGCCTGGATAGACCGCACCTGTTTCATTTTAGAAAGGGATGGGGTAGTGGACCATTGGTGAGCTCCCGGGGAGTTCAGTGATGATGCTTACCTCAAAGAGTTGAGAGTGAGGTACAGCCGAATTAAAGCGGGTTATATTAAACCGAAGGGTTCCGAAGGATTGGAGGATCCGGTGGAGTCAGACGAGCCCCTGTAATGGGTGTTGCCGGGAAGGGCTGGGCAAACTAAATTGACCCGAGCCTGCCGAGCGGAACGAGCCATTATGGCAAAGTATAAGCGGTGTCATGGGCTTGAGTACCCTTATGTCCCCGAACCTCTGATGCGAGAAATAGAGGATAATCGAGAGAGGTGGCTCCGCAATGACATAGAATATTACATTGTTAATAAGGGAGGGGCCATTAAGGGGGTTCAGGCTGAGCAGAGGGTTTCCCAACTGATGAGGGTTTGGAAAATCGGGCGCAGTATTTACATGCACAAAGTGGTGTATTGTAATGAGCGAGGTCTGCCTCGAGAGTATAGTGTGACAGTCACCGATGCAGCGGGACGGGAGGTGAAGAAACCAGACCCTCGACACTATTATTAGGTCCCGGAACAGAGTGGTCTGCCTTTTTCTTTAGCGCTCCCTGCTGGTCAGTGAGCGTGATGTTCTGACATTATTATGTAGATGTGGTAATGTTTGACGCTTAATTTCTGTGTTCTTTTACAGTGTTTCCTGGCGCAAGGGACACCAAATTTAGGCCCCAGCCGGGACGGTGGGAATTCACCAGGGGGAGTATATAGCCATGCATAATAATGGTATACTACTTTCCTTTCTGTTGGCAGTAAGTCCTGATAAGTACAGGTATGCCAGCAGTAGTTATGGAGGTTTTCCCTCACACCCTGGTGAGGTGCCCTATGTATGGAGGGGAGTGGCTGTATGCTCTGAGTCCCTGGATAGTGACATCAGGGATGCGCCTGCCTCCTGAAGTATATAAGGCACAACACAGTTAGTTAGTGTGTGTTCCAGCAGCTATGCGAAGTAGCTGGTAACTTGTATTTTCCTGCATAAGGGATTGTAGGAACACTTTGTGACCCTAGTGCAGTAACTAGCGGTCCAGGTTGACCAATCAAGCCTGTCTAAGCCACTCTGTGTCCAGGGACCTGGCACAGAGAGGATCTCCCTAGGAGAAGAGGGAATCCCACTTCAATACGGGAGGGCGTACTTGGCAAAGGGACAGCACAGAGAGATGTGCGGCTAGAGCCGGCAGCTGCATGGGGCAGTCTGCTACATCCCAATCTACAATAAAGATGACCTTGTTAATGAAACCCCCACTGTGTGAGTGTGAGATTACTCAGCAGTGGCAGTCACCACCGAGAAGGAGTTCCTCATCAGGACCATCTCCCTGCGGATGCACAGACCCTGATGAGGTGGAGGCGCTGCACATGATGTAAGTTGAACTCGCACCCACTACCTCAGCTACCTGTCCTGATGACATCCCCTAATACCATCAAGCGGGAGACTCAGGAGTCCTGTTGCCTACAGGTGCACCACCAAACACAAACACGTAATGGGGGTTGGTTAGACTACGTACCCGGGCCAATGTGAGATTATATATATATATGTAGCCCCGGTAAGAAATGGGGGCTATATGTCTTTCTCCTACTGGTGTAAGTCCTGCTAAGGGCAGGCCGTCAGTAGTTATAATGGGTTTCCCCCGCTTCAAGCCCTGCCTTGATTGGTGGAGGTAGGCCCCCTGACTCTGTGTGGAAGACAAGAGACACAGGGGAGGGGCCTGCTGACATCATGAGGGGTGGGGCTGACTAAATTTAGTTGCCTGATCCTGTCAGTGGCAGTACTATTAGGCCTCGTTCAGGGTGCAGGCTTCGGAGGGAGGGCGTGCTGCCGTGTGAACCGTGGGACACAAAGTATTCAAATTGAATACTGGTTGTCAGGGTAGCAGCTGCCCTGTCTCCGAATTACGGAGTTGACGCTGGCTACAGTTTCAATAAACAAAAAATTAGTTTTTTGAAGCTGCAGCAGCGCCACTGGGACCTCGGCAGCCAATGAAATCATTCTTGAGAATGATTTCAAGACTGCAGCCTCGATCCCTAACCTCACGTCTGTAGCCCCGCCCCCTCATCAACTCCTGAAAAAGTCTGCTGGGGATGAACACACATCGCCCAGCAGACTGCCGCCCTCCCTCCCGAACGCTCGCCCTCCAACTCCTGCCTCTGGCAACCTGAACGAGGCCTTAGAGTGAGACCTGTTTTAGGAGTGAGAGGAGTGAGACCTGTCCTGGGACAGGAGAATGCAGTCTTACAGTTGGAGGAGAAGCTCAGGCCAGACTGAGTAGAGCTGATCAAACTCTAGTGTGGTGGACCAATGCCCCTCACCCTGCAGGGGGGAGGGGAAAGCTTGCCTCACCCTGAGGGTCTACACCTTGGGGTGGAGGTCGGGAGTAGTGGAGATCCAGACAGCCCATCCTGAAGGGGTACATTCTGGAGGAGAAGGAGAGGAGGAAGAGACCATGTACATTGCCTATTGCTGCTGCTGTGAACTGTTGGGAGGAGAGAGCTCAATAAAGAGACATTGCTGCTTTTATAAGAGACTTGTGTGAGACTGAAATCTCTCGCCCTGAGACCAGGGCTTCTCTGGCAGGATTTCACCCTACCCTATAGGGCTCACCAGAGATGGAGGCGCTGCACCACTAAAGAATGAAGGCAAGAACCCCAGAAGCCTGTCCCTGTTGTCCCCCATACCATCTCGGGAGACTCAGGCCCTCCTGTACCAGCAGGTATGCACCACCCACAGACATGTAACCAGCCCTCATTACACCCTAGGGGTCCAGTCTGCCACCGGGAGGGGGGGGAACATGGGTTACATTTGGAGGCGAGCTGCTGAGATCCAGAAACAGGACAGGCTTTCAGCGAAGCAGAGCTGGAAGTGTAAGGTTCACCTGGAGAAAGTAGGGCACAGATGCACATCATGGGTAGTTAGGGGAGCATGGACTCTCGCACAGTACGCCCTGGGTGCCCTAAGAGGGTGTTGTAAGATGGGTGTGGGGCTATAGCTGTCCTAGTCCCTTGAGGCAGATAGTGTGAGGCAACTGGGGGGGTTAGCCTGTTAATTAGTCCAGGGACCATGGCCCAGGGCCTGCACTATGAGTGGCCAAAAGTAGGAGACGCCCGTACTTAGGAAGATGCCCGGTACACTAGCCAGCACCCACATTAAATACACCACAGAGTACTTGTAGGAACCGTCAGCAAGTGCGGTGTACCAAGAAAGAGTTCTGCCTAGCCTGGGGTATGCCAACATCATATCAGTGGGTAAGGCAATCAGAGAGAGCATGCAGAGAGCATTCAGTAAGCAGTGTGAGAGCAGTCAGTGTCTAGGAACGAGTTATGCACTAGACACTGAGAATAGTGAAGCTACACATTTGGAGAGCTCATCAAAGATGGCGGCCGTCACTACATGTGCTCTGCGGAGCAAGAAGGAGTTAAAAATGGCGACAGCAGAGGGGACTTCCGGTGACGTCACCGCGAATGGCAGGTTAGGAGAAGAGCTCCCGACACCCTCCCAACGAAGAGACATAGAAGCGCACCCCAAACGCCGCAGAGACCCCCCAAATGTGTCCACCACCCCCCGAAACCTCAGGCATGGCGGGGAAGCCGCAGAAGAAGGTTCAGAACCCCGTGTCTAAATTTTTTCAACCAAACCCGCGCCCGCTAGAGCCGTCCTCAGACTCCCAAGATGGCGCCGAGGAGCAGGAGCATGCCGCGGAGGCCGCAACTCTGAGCCAAGCGGCCCCGGCCCACCAGGAATTCAGCAAGGAGTTCTTTGAGGAGCTGCTCCTGCGGATGCGACGGGGGTTCATAGAGGATTTGAAGAAGGTCCTGAGGGACATACGGGCGGACCTGAGCACCCTAGCCGCGAGGACAGACGCAGTGGAGGCCCAAATCACCACCATTTCAGACACCCACTCCAACATGGAAGACGATATGGCCCGAATGGGGCACGAGATCGCCGCTCTTAAAAGCTCTATTGAAGACCAGGAAAATAGAGACCGTAGGCAGAACCTACGCTTCAGGGGGATTCCAGAGTCAGTCACACCAGAATCCCTCCAGCCCTATCTTAAGAGTCTCTTTCTGAGCCTGGTCCCTAACCTAACAGAGCATAAGCTTCAGCTCGACAGAGCACACAGAGCCCTGGGCCCGAAATCCCCCGATCCCAAACGCCCCCGAGACGTGATCGTTCGGTATCACGTATATTCGACCAAAGAAAAGCTTGCGGCAGCAGTGAGAAGCGCGGGAAATATTAAAATGGCTGACCACGCGGTCCAAGTCTACAGTGACTTATCCCGGTCCACGGTCCTGAAACGCATGGACATGAAACCCCTTACCGCCCTCCTCCGTGATCAAGGGATCTCCTACCGATGGGGACTCCCTTTTAAGCTTATCGTCCCGAGAAACGGACGTTTCTACACCATTTCGGACCCTGCTGATACGAACGACTTCCTTAAAGTCATCGGTGTCTCCCCCCCACGAGGAGAAGATAGGCCCCCCCGCGGAACAAGATCTGGCCCCCCCGAGACTCCCCGGGCATCCGAAAGGCTCGCCAACCAGCGGTTCCAGTGAGCCGGAGCCTGAGACCTGAAAGACCAGCTGACATCCCCAAATACCCAACTCATCTGCGATATCTCCTCTCTGCCTCAAACCTCTGACCACCGTAGAGGCGACACAGCTGCCTGTACCCTGCTTCCCCCTCCCTCCCCCCCTCTCTCCCCCCCCCTCCTCTCTCACCTCCCCCCTCACCCCCCCACCCCCCTCCGCCTTCCCCCTCCACAACCCCCCACCCAAACGCAATTGATCTCTCCCTCCACACACATTCCCCCCTCCTTACCTTCCCCTTCTTCCCTCTCCACACTGGACAAAACCGCGATCCAGACGACGTCCACCCATCACCGCTGCTGAGCCGCTCCCGAGGACCGGACACAAGATGGCGCCGAGAGCTGATCGATCCTTTCGCAGAGCTGCACCACCAGGGATAGCGAGAGCTGCCCTTGCGATCCACGTGACCCGACGAAGCCCGGCTCCCAGAGGGAAGCGAGGACCTTAAAGTCCCAAACCCGAGGAAAAAACCCCACCGAGACCGAACTCCCCCACTTTGAGGAGGTCCCAGGCCCCCCCCCCCCCCCCCACCCTCTCCCTGGACTCCCAATGGCGGACCCTCAGACACCCCAAGACCCTACCTCTGGGGCACTCCTGGACTCCTTGGCACGGACAATGGACGCTCTTCCACTGACAACCATGGAAATCAGGTCATATGCGCAGAGCCCGCCCCCCTCCCCCCTACATACCCCCTTCCCGCCAGGTAGAGATGGGTGACAGATGCCCCCAGGCCTCTCCCATTGGGGACTCTCTCCCTTCAGCAAACCCCTGCCATTCCAGGGGAACAAGACTGTGCCCCTTGAGGTTCCTTCCCCTCTAACCCCCCACCCCCCCTCCCTCCCCTCCCCCCCGACACCCCCCTGACCCTGACTAATCTGAACATGACACAGAGATAAGGTGCTAAAGCTCTCAGCCTCTTGGCTTAAAAGTGTGAGGGGTTTGCTGAGAGAGATGACAAGGGATAAAGGGGCACTGTGCATAACCACAGGTTCATCAGTAGTTCTGATCTCATGGCCTAAACTTGAGAGGCAACAGGGGTGACAGAAAAGTACCGCCTGCTGCTTAGCAGCTCTCATCCTGCTGTCAGTTCCCCAAGATGCCTTCCTCCCCCCCTCTCCCCCCCCCCACCAGGCTGCCGTGATGTAACAAAGCACAGATGATGCAAAGTGTTATGAATATGTCTGTACAAAAATTCAAACTAATGCGTTCTAAACCAAAATGTCAGGAATTATGTTTATATGCAAACGACCGCCAAACTCCCCCCCCCCCCCCCCGGCAACCTCCCCCTCCCCCCCCCAACCCCCCCAGTGTGACATTTATAACACTAACCATAATGGTGGCATAGGTTTTTAAACAGACTTGTCCAAGTTAAGCGGCTCAATAAACTGAACACCAAATAGCCGAGAGATAAGAACGGTCACAAAGATAGGGCATTATCTCCGCCTATATATCCCCCAGGCCTTCTACGCCTCATGCCTTCTAATGCCCATATTTAATCCCACCCGACAGGCCCATACTTAACTCCCCCCCCAGGCCCATACTGAATCCCCCCCCCAGGCCTTTTGTCACATTGGATGTAGCATTGGGTATCTTTGTCTTTTGTTGAAAATATTAAAATAAATGGATTGCATTATAATGTCTTTTTCCGTATTAACAATAACAAGAAAACAGTTACATAAAAGTTGCGCGCTAAAACATTTTTTTTTCCGTGGTAGGTGCGCTATGGGTTGGAGGGGGAGGGGGGGCCTGCTCCTTTCATTTGTCCTGGGCCCTATGATTTCTGTTGGCGGCCCTGAACCTGATAGTATTTGGAATTACCCTCATCCCATTATCCCTACTCCAATCCATCATCTCATTTACTCCTCTACCTCACCTACTTTAGTTCTTCATCTGCATCTTCACTATGGGAATCCGTACACTAGCTTCCCATGTACTTTATAATTACAGCTCAGCCCTCATCTCCAAATAATCTCCTAAACGCTCCCTCTCCAATCGGCCCATGGCTGATGCCTCTCCTTATTTAAACCTCCTCTCACTCCTGACTACAAGACATCTCCCGTGCTGCACCCTCCCTATTGAATTCCCTGCTGTGTCTCATCAGACTCTGCCCCAGCTTTCAGCTCCCTGAAAACTCCCCTCTTTAAGGAAGCCCATCTGACACCCCCAACATTGGATGAGTACGACTTGCCGCAGCCAACTCGCAGCTGCCAAGGGCAGCTCGGCACCATCCATCTCGTCGTGAAGTTAACCCCCAACAATACCCCTTATCTCAAAAGCCCCTAACATTAAGCCTTTACCCTAACCCGTTAGCCCCTTACCCTTAAACTGGCAACCTTTGCTCCCCTGATGAAGAGGAGAAGCTCTTCGAAACGCGTAGGGCTGTTTCTGCAAAGGTTGCCTGTGTCTGGACATTACTAAGAAACACGGAGCACACAGATCCTGCACCTCTGGCCTGGAGGGGGAGTGAGTGTCTGCCGATGTCCAACCCCCGATTGATGACACACAGGCTGACGTCACGAGCTACGAGTCACGTGACGCGGAAGCGGATGCACGCCACTGATCGAGTGGAGGATAACAAGGAAAGACAGTGAGCACCCAGCAGGCAAACGAGTGGACTACGACTGTTCCGGTGGTTATTGTAACCCAACCTATCACATACTGAAGTGCCTTATGCTTATGTAAGTGTTTATAACTGTTATCTCTTTCGTATAAACTGACCATACTACACCATGGGTTTTTGCGCTTTTTCCTTTTTGTCTCTTTTTCATATTATATGGGTATGAAGTACCACTGTGCCAATCAATGGCTAGAGGGTGGGGGTACTTGTGCCGGGGTGGGTGGTTAGGCCTCCGAGGTGAGTAGCGGGGGAGGGTGGGTTAACCCCTTAATTACTATAGCGGTTATTAACCGCTAAGGTGATTAAGGGGTTAGGGGCCATTAGATTGTATTTTTTCTTGTACTCTTGCTGCCAACGGAGGACATGGACGGGGAGGATGGTGATGAGGATGCCCTTCATCATGGCAGGGGTAAGTAGAAGTTTTATTTACTTTATCCTGGCTGTATATTGTTTTATTTAGAATGGGCAAATGCACTATTATCCATGTCGGGAGACAGTGACTCGGGTGGGTGGGAGACAGTGACTCGGGTTTGACAGTGACTCGGTGAGTGGGTGACAGTGACTGGGTGGGTGGGAGACAGTGACTGGGTGGGAGACAGTGACTGGGTGGGTGGGAGACAGTGACTGGGTGACAGTGGGTGGGTGGGTGACAGTGGGTGGGTGGGAGACAGTGACTGGGTGGGAGAGAGTGACTGGGTGATAGTGACGGGTGGGTGGGAGACAGTGACTGAGTGACTGGGTGACAGTGACTGGGTGACAGTGAGACAGTGACTGGGTGACAGTGACTGGGTGGGTGGGAGACAGTGACTGAGTGACTGGGTGGGTGACAGTGACAGTGGGTGACAGTGACTGGGTGACAGTGAGACAGTGACTGGGTTGGTGACAGTGACAGTGGGTGACAGTGGGTGGGGTGACTTACCTTGACCAGGTGGGTGCAGCTTGCTGCCGGACGCTTTCCTCTCCTGCCCCCGATATCCCCGCGGCAGCTGCCCGGGACGGGAGGTGGGCTTGGGGACGCGGGAGGTGTGCTCGGGGGTAGGGGGGGGTATGGGAGGTGGACTTGGGGAGGGCCACGGGAGGTGGGCTCGGGGGGAGTGTGCCCTGCTTGCCCTGCGCATGCGTGCCGGGACTGGGTGGAATTGCCGCCATTTTTTAAAACTTTTTAAAAATTTTTTAATTAACTGGCGCCCGACCGCGCAGGGGCCCCGGCCGGCCAGCCCCCCCTGACCCACGGGGCCCGGGACGCCAGTGTCTTTCTCTCCCGCTGTTGGCGGCCCTGGGTATAACAGACGTTACTCCAAAGGGGGGCCAGGTCCAATGCAAGTAACATGGCCAAGTATACAGTATTCACCTCCCTCTGTGTGAAGAGTTGGCACCTAGGGAACTTACGTGGCATGAGTGATGTAAAGCAACATACAACTATGTTGAGAATGTGTGTGAATTGTCCCCGTGCCTGAAGACATAAATAAAGATTGGAGTTGTGCTACAAAAGTTCCTGACAACCATCATTTTCACCCTTGCTACCTCATCGCCCAGCTGCCTGAAATCAGCAGCCTGAATTGAGGTAAACTTTGCTGATTAGCTAAATATTGCACGTCGATGTAAACTCCCTAGAAGCCGGGCAGGGAGGGTTCCATAACTGTGCATATAAAAAGCCTTTTCTGATTTATTCCCTGAACGTGGCAGCTGCTATATAAATTGTTAGTAAACTACCTCCTTTGTCCCCTATGTGTCACCAATATTCATTGGGTCCATGGCTACTGAATGTGGTAGTAAGCTGTAAACCAGGCTCAGTTAGGATAGGATGGGGGAAAATAGACCAAAATAACCCAATCGCAAAATTAGACAGAAGGCTAAAAACAGAATAAAGGCCCAGATCCACACAGCTCCGTTAAGTGACATAATTTCATTTTAACCCTAAACCAAAGTTAACAACATTTTAAGACTTACCACATATCTTCCAAGACTGATAATGTTAAGTTTGTGGTTTGCTCCCAGAAAGAGGATTGTGTAATGGTGGTGAGTGCCAGAGAGAAAAAAAAAGGTGTTCCCCATAAGAGCACACCTAAAGTCCCCCAAGGTTAACACTGGATTTAACGTTGCATTAGGTTATACCTAAAGCTGACGTTACTCATATCGAGGCCCTGAAATAGGGCTTTTACAGGGTCCGTGCCAGTGTAACACCACAGTTAAGTATGATTTAACTAACATGACGTTATTTCCCTCTCTTATACCTAATTTTTTAAAACTTTAGTTAAACACCTAATTCAGGGGCTGGATGGGAGTAAGGCTAAGACATACTTAACATCAATCGATAGGAAGCTAACACAATCTTCTGCGACAGTAGCGTTATATAACGTCTATGCTAATAAGATAAACAATGGCTGTTGTTTTGGATATAATTAGCGTGTGGGTACCTCAGGGAAAATAACGTCCTTTGCGGTTTTAGGTAATATGACGTGATTCAACAGCGCTTTCCGGATCTGAGTAAGAGACTCCAGAACTAACTGATTGCCTAATTCATGCTAAATAATGCAAAGTGTTGCATTTACAGATCTAACCTGTGCAAGGTTTGCTACCATGTTTTTCCCTTTCTAAATACATATACATACTGTATATAGTGGCAAGAAAAAGTTTGTGAATCCCAATGATAATTACGAAAATTCCATAGTTTTTCCATGATATCCTTCCTGAATCAAAACCAATCTTGTCTTAAATATTCAATAGGACTTATATTTACCAATTCCATTTCTTTTGAAACAAAATGATGTATGAATTAGACAAACAATGCGTAATTAAGAGCCAGGGTATGTGCAAAAGTAAGTGAAACTCTGGTTTTATCAGCTAAAGTAAAGAGGATTATTAAAATCAGGTGTTTAAATAATTAGGTAGATCTTCAGGTGTGAGTTTGGGAGGCCCCACGCTATATAAAGATCAGAAACTTTGTGAGTTTGGTCTTCACTGTACAAGTGTGTGGAAACACGTCATGCCACGATCAAACAAAATCTCTGAGGACCTCAGAAACGCAGTTATTGATGCTCATCGGTCGAGAAAGAATTACAAAACCATTTCTAAGGATTTGGGGCTCCACCAATTAACTGTCCGACAGATAGTTTACAAATGGAGAAAGTTCAAGACTACAGTCACTCTACCCAGGAGCGGTCATCCTACCACAATCTCTCCAAGAACAAAGCGCCAAATCATCCAGAAAGTCACAAAGAACCCCAGAGTAACAGCTAAGGATCTGCAGGCCACTCTCGCCTTAATGTGAGTGTTCATGGCTCAAATATCAGAAAAAGACTGAACAAGAATGGTGTTCATAGAAGGATAGCCAGGAAGAAACCACTGCTCTCTAAAAAGAACATTGTTACCTGTCTGAAATTTGTCAAAGAGCACATTGATGATCCACAAGACTTCTGGAACAATGGTCTTTGGACAGACGAGTCAAAGATACAACTTTTTGGCCTCAATAAGAAACGCAATTTTTAGTGAAAACCAAAACTGCATTTGAACAGGAGAACCTCATCCCAACCATCAAGCATGGTGACGGGAGTGTGATGGTTTGGGGCTGCTTTGCTGCCTCAGGACCTGGATGCATGCCATCATTGACACAACCATGAATTTTGCATTGAATCAGAAGATTCTAGAGGAGAATGTCAGGCCATCCATCCGTGAGCTGAAGCTGAAGCAAAAGTGGGTCCTGCATCAAGACAATGATCCTAAACATACAAGCAGATCTACAAAAGAATGGCTGCAGCAGAACAAATGCCATGTTTTAGAATGGCCTAGTCAAAGTCTGGACCTAAACCCCGTCGAAAATGTTGTTGTAGGACCTGAAGCGAGCTGTCCATGCAAGGAAGCCCTGAGTTGAAGCAGTTCTGTAAAGAGGAATGAGCCAAAATTCCTGAAAACCAATGTGAGAGACTGACCAGCAGTTACAGAAAACGCTTAGTTGAAGTCATATCTGCTCAAGAGGGTGCCACCAGGTACTGAATCTAAAGGTTCACATACTTTTTCACACATGGATATTGAATGTTTAATCATTTGTGGATAAATAAATATTGAACAAGCATCACGTTTTTGTGTCATTTGTTTGATCAGATTATCTTTATCTATTATTAGGATTTAGATTAAGATCTAATAACATTTTAGGTTTGAAATATGTGAAATATGTGAAAATCCTAAGTGGTTCACAAACTTTTTCCCGTCACTGTATGTCAGAAGCTGGGCATCTTTGCCCTCCTTGTGAGATAACTAAAAATGTTTCATCATGTTTTTACGTCTGTTTCTCTATGGTTAGAACCGCATACCACACAGTATGGAAAAAAAACATTATCATATGGACAAGTGCAGGAAACAGATGAAGGGAAACAGTGAAAATTACATTGTTTGGGAAATTGATAAAGGAATTGAAACTTTGTAAAAACAGAGGAAACACGGGCATAAAAAAATAACATTGTTCTGAATTCAGTGGCCCACCGCTGCAACCAAAGGAACACCACCTGTAATGGAAAATCAATTTCCAATGGCTCTAGTTCAAAGCGTATTGACGATGCGTATATATCAACACAGCAATCGCATTATGGAGCCTCTGTTTTAAAACATCAGTTTAGTACAGATATATTTAATTATTATGTATGATGTTTCCAGTAGAATGGTTTCTACCATCAGAAACTAATCCCATGCATATTTGCACCAGGTAAAATAGTGATGTAGCTGTCCATATCTTTGAACCCAATACGTGTCTCCATCATATCTTCGGGACCCCTGTTTCAGAGATAATTACAATGAAATTATTCACGTCCCACAAGGTCAATGGATGTTGTCAACTTTCTTGCCAGTGAATCAATTAGTGACAACGTTGTCAGTGGAATATGTTATTAAATATAGTTTATTTCACAGCGCTGCTAGCACTGGCTAAACAACTGGTGATTTAAAATATCTCCAGATTTAGGCCTCTCCTGGTTTAGTGTTTAGTAATTGTGCTTGGAAACATGAAATTCAGTTTGAGTACTTTATCAATTCCTATGTGTATCAACATTCTTTCCCTACCTGTCAAAAGGTGGCTTCATAGATACATTCTATACTTTAGTCCTACGAGACTTTGAAAAATTATGTCTAGAAACCCCCACATTAAAAAGAAAAAACTTACATCCAAGTGAACAGCGAGCTTTAGAAGAACTTAGCCAAAATAAGAATGTAATTATTAGGCAGGCAGATAAGGGGAGAGGAATAGTATTACAAAACAGGGAAATTTATATAGCAGAAGCCAAACGATTATTAGATGATGAGGCCTTTTCTGTCACATTAAATGAAGATCCCATGATTGAATACCAAATACAACTAAAGTCATTGTTGCTAGATGCCCAATTACAGAGTATTATAAGTAAATCTGAATTCGAATTTTTGTATAAACGTCATCCGAGGACACCAGTCTTTTATCATATACCGAAGATACATAAAGATCTAAAAGCACCACCAGGAAGACCCATAGTATCGGGTGTCGAGTCAATGACGTCCAGCGTGTCCCAGTATGTTGACTATTATTTACAACCTATTGTGGCAAAATTGAGGTCACACATTAGGGACACGCTGCACGTCATTGATTCGATTTCTAGCATTCCCTGGAAATCCACGTATGTCTGGGCTACTTGTGATGTGGCTTCCTTATATACGTGTATTGATCATGAAAAAGGTATACAGGCTATTACAACATTTCTGGAGACAGATACAAAATTGGAAGATGTACAGAGAGAATTCATCTTGAAGGTTATAAGGTTCATTTTGGAGCATAATTATTTTCTATTCGAAGATCAATACTATCTGCAGATCTGTGGAACGGCCATGGGCACAAGGTTTGCTCCCAGCTATGCTAACCTATACATGGGTCTGTGGGAGAGTATCCATGTGTGGGGTAATGCGAGGCTGGGGGCGGGACTGGTGTTCTATGGCCGTTTCATAGATGACCTGCTATTCGTGTGGGATGGCGAGGAGGAAGAATTAATGGATATTTTTTCATCGTTTAATAATAACAACATGGGGCTGAGATTTACATCAGAGGTAAATAAATCGACAATTAATTTCCTAGATTTGGAACTCAGTGTTGACATTGAGGGTAAGATCATCACCAAAACCTTCTTCAAACAGGTGGCCACGAATGGGTATATACATCACAATAGTAACCATTATAGCAAATGGCTTGAAAACATCCCCCGGGGTCAGTTTTTAAGGATCCGGAGAAATTGTTCTCGTGACTCAGACTATCTGGCCCAGGGGGATATTTTAGTCAATAAATTTGTAACCAAGGGGTATGATAAAGACACTATTGTGAATACATTTAGACAGGTAGGTACCTTGGAGAGATGCGAACTATTAGAGAAATCTAAATTGAAAGTAGGGAGTAATAACAGGAGAACTGAGAGGAGGTTGGAAAACAAAATTGATGTACCATCTTTCATTACCCAATATAACAACTCATTTTCTAGAATTAAATCAATATTAAATTCCCATTGGAATATATTGAGAAACGATCCAATTTTTGGCAGTAGGTTACCCATAAGGACACCAGTAGTATTCAAAAGAGCAAGAAATATTAAATCCATCCTAGCACCTAGTAGACTAAAAAGTGTTGATAACATTCACAAAGTAAATGGTAACAATATAAATGGTAACTTTTTATGTAAACGCACTAGGTGCATAACATGTAAACATTTACAAATGTCTAATACTATGGTATCTTCCTCAAATGGATCCACTCACTCTGTCCAGGGACATATCAACTGTTTAACCAACTTCGTAGTTTATGCAATCATGTTGTCACGGCTGTGCTCGCCACAAACCTGGGTCGGACCGCGTGGCTGAGGTGGGGTTGTAAAAGCACCGACCTTAGACCGCGCAGGCGGATCCGGATTGCGCAGTTCGTAGTCGTACGTAGCAGGATCAGGATAGGAGAAGACAGCATCGTCGGTGGACACGCCAGGGTCAGGACTGGAGACATCAGGGTAAACGTTGTTCAAGCAGGAGTTCGGCAACAGGTAGTCAGGAGAGCCCCGCTTCAGCTTAGGAGCACGGGAGTGGCTTCTGCGCTTGCGGTGACCATGACCCATGGTACTGGTCTCAGGAGGTGGTAGACAGACCAGAGTAGCACACCGCCTAGCTGCACTGGTAAACCAGTGCTTCAGCGCAAGAGTCCTGAGCGGGCTGGGAAATCCTCCATTTCAGCGCAGGAACCAGGACACGGCCTCTGCAATAGGGAAAGAGCAGCAGGCCCCAGGAACCAGGAAGCTGAAGAAACACAGGGGAAACCTCCACTTCAGTACAGGCAACAGGAACAGACCGCTGCGTGAATATAGCAGCCGGTCACAGGAAACAAGGAGCTGAAGTAACAAGGAGAGTACTCAGCTTCAGCACAGGAAACAGGAACTGACCGCTGCATGAGACTAGCAGCCGGTCACAGGAACCAGGGAGCTGAAGACAACAAGGAGAGTACTCCGCTTCAGCACAGGAACAGACCACTGCGTGACACTAGCAGCCGGTCTCAGGAACCAAGGAGACAGACAAGACAAGGCTTATGGCAGAACACAGAGACATCCAGGAAGGACTATGCTCGGCAGGGAGCATTGTGGGAAAGCAGTACTTAAAGGTCAGAGAACCAATGGCAGAAGGGGCGTGTGGCAGTATTGCTTTGGTGAGTGAATCCAGGCTGCAGTAAATATCAGGGGAAGTGTTCCAGGCCTGCACCTGTTTGCAAGGTAAGGCAAACAGTAAACCGAGGAGCGGATTCCTTACACATGTGCCCATGTGGGTTGCAATATATTGGCCGGACGGCTCGGGCCCTAAGTACAAGGTTTTTGGAACACCGTAGAAACATCATACATGGGTTGCAAACACACAGTCTATCACGTCATTACCAACTAAAACATAATCAGGATCCAGCAACAATGACAATAATGGGTATCGAAAATATAAAATCTACCCTATTGAATGGTGATAGACATAAAAGTCTAAATTTACGCGAAACATATTGGATATATGTTCTAAATACTTTGAGTCCGTCTGGTTTAAATGACTGCATAGATATTAGTACAGTTATCTAAATGCAATATCTCTTGGGGATAGAGATATGGAGGTCTGGGTTGAACATGCTTGGCATGTTCCCTCCATGTCTATCTTGTGGAGCATCCTTCCTGATCTGGTTATTTCTTGGTCATTTTCTGATAAATCTTTTTTCTTTTTTTTCGTATTTTCATATGATGGCACATTCACGGGTTAATATCACATATAACACTCGATACACATTTAATAAAAATAAAAATAGGCACAACACAAGTTTACTAGTGGGTATTCATTAGTAATAATATAGATCCATATTTAATAACACTATATAAATCACTAATATTGTTTTATTTTTACACATACACTTTGATATAATATATTTGCAATTATAGTTAATATTTTGTTAATAAATATATATTTATGTAATATTTAATATATAATTCATTTCACAAACACATTAATTCATTAGAGTATTCATTAATAGGTAAGATAATTAAAATAGTATACTCTTCGTTGGCACAGACACTGATACCGTATAATGCATGCTTTTCATTTTGAGATGCAGGTTACTGTGGGATACAAAGTCTGGGTTTGCTGAGTCTCTTAGTTTTTTCTGCTGGAAAGAGGGAGATTTAGTTAGTTAATTATTCTTTAATATACAGGTCGATTAGAGAGACAATAGATAGGTTAACGATCCACTTAAAATATACCTACAAACACAATGCGACCAAATGTGTGCATAGTTGTTCAACATCCCAATATGGTCTTAATTATGTTTCTATTTCCTTTTTGCTTTAAGACAACTTTTGTTGACACAATAATCCTAAAATAGCCCATATTTGGGAGATATGTCAATCATTAGTTTGGTGGACATGTTACTCAAATATTTAGGATTAAATAAATAAACAACTAATTAATTACATATATATAATTCATTATTGCTATCCAGTGTTCTTCATGTTGAGTGTATATCAATGAATAGCGAACATTCATGTCTGTATAAGGTGAAACAAGGGTAAATATTAACTATGGGGTTAAACATATTGATATGAGTAATTACCGTTTCAATTCCAACCTATGTAGAGATTGATAGTATAAACATATAAACCTGTTACAGACAAGAATGAATGCATTCAATACATATCATTTAAGAGATGCTTACTAATTTTTATATACAGTTATGTTTATATATATAAAATAACTTTGATCTGTGTACTGATATGCATTTTATACTTGATGTGTATAACAATTGCTATTCATAAGATTTGATTTTGGCCAGTATATCGTTTTTTAATGTATTTTATCAATTTATCCCTTTCATGTGTTTTACCAATTACCAATTAGCCAGGAAGGGGGTTGATTGACATACACACATATAAATAGCTATGACGCACATCCGTCATTTATCCCCTGATGAAATTACCGTGTGTGTGATGAAACGCGTTGGGAGTCTGCTGGGACTCCACGAACGCTGGTACACATTGGTGTATGATTTGCGCCTGTCTCTACCTCGGCAGGGTCACAGTGCCATTTCCTCCCATCCGGATACTACTGTGAGAGTGGTGGACTTCCGGGTTACATCGGGAGAGGTTGCGCAGCCTCCAAGGCCCTGCTGGACGGTGGCTTAGAGGAGCTGGGACTTCACAGAGGAGAGGAGAGGCGTGCAAGCGGATCAGTATCAGTGCAGTTGGCGAATGAGTATACTCATTACATGCTTTTTTTACACGTTCGTTTGTGAGTTTAATATTGTTGGACCTAAAAATTGTATTAAAAGTGTATTTTTCATATTACACTAGGATCGGGCGCTTTCTTTTCTTGTTGTATGTATGAATGTATGTATATATATATTTATATGTAAAATATTAATGGATTTTACTCACTCTTCAATAGCACTGCAATTCATTTTTTTAAAGGTAAAATGCTATATTATACATATATGTATATATATGTATATATATATAGCAACTGTAAATATTACTGTATGTTCATTTGCATGTCTTAGACAGGTCTGCAACCCTGTCTTTCCCCATTATCGCCCAGCACACAGCACTTCCACTGCAGCAAGGGATTCTGGGACATGCTCATTTGCATTTGAGTAAAATTCATTATTTTTCAATTATATATAATATATATATATAATATAATATAATATATATATATATATATATATATATAAAAGGAAAGAGAAAGAAATAGGCGCACACCTAGTGCATTACCACAATAAAAATGTATTAAAGGAACATAAAATCTAACAAATGCCCACTCACAAAGGTACAGCAAATATAAGCGTGTATGAGATAGGCTCTCATGTGCCAAACAGCTCGATCACCAGCGTCCGGCTGCAGTCAATGGCGTCGTCACGTGAGTCTCCTCCGTGGAACCGGAACCGGAAGAGGGATCCTTCGCCCTTGGTGTTCAATAGGACAGGTCCCTCCAGGAAACGAATGCCTCCAATGACTAATGAGATAAGTATTTGGCCATGAGAGCCGCACACGAGAGCCAAAGTTCTATGATCAAGCAGCAGCAGTGTTCGTGGGCAAATGGCGGCCGGAATCTAGCCACGCCCTACGCGTTTCATCATCAAATGACGACTTCTTCAGGGGTTCCCTCTAAGCACCAGTCCTTAGTATTTATAGGGAGGTATTCAAACAATTAGCCAATAAATTATTTAAAACAATCAATTGGTCGATTACATATATAGCGCTTGAATAGAGCAATTATATAGTAAATAAACGCATGAATACATGAATAACTCGTTTTGTATTTATCATAGCACATTATATGCACATGGTTATATTAATAAACATCACAATTTTTACAAATCACAATCCAAGTCACCTTCACGTCCTTTTCTCTGTCATTGCTTTGGATCCATCTAATTTTGCCTCCTCTGACTCCACGTTGAACTCCAACAATTATCCTGGGGGTAATTGTAAATTGATAATCGAATTGAAATATATATTGTTATTGTTTTGTAAAATATATGATGTCAATAATTGATAGTTAAACTAGGTTATCGGTGGTTTGTATCTTGGACTAACTAACAACTGTTGTCTCTCAGAAATTATTCATTTTCAATAATTATCAATATTTAGATATAGTGGGTCATTTATTATTGGTCTCTTTATCTAATTAATTGATATAGAATTAATTAGATCAATGATAATATATATTTATATGTACATCATTACTCAATGAGTTATATATTTAATTATATTCTATAGATATGATTTGTTTAGTTTCCTCTTTTTTGTCTGTCTTGAAATATTTCTCTGCATTCTAATCAAATTATGTCTATTATTCATTGTTTGTTGACCAATCTCTAGATTATCCACTCATTCATTTAATATATATTGTTTGTATTGTTATGCTTGAAATCATCAATCTGTTTGGAACTTAATAATTGCTACCATATTGATACTGCATATACTACTCTCTTATAATCAATGGGGTCCTCACAAAACGAGTTATTCATGTATTCATGCGTTTATTCACTATATAATTGCTCTATTCAAGCGCTATATATGTAATCGACCAATTGATTGTTTTAAATAATTTATTGGCTAATTGTTTGAATACCTCCCTATAAATACTAAGGACTGGTGCTTAGAGGGTATCCCCTGAAGAAGTCGTCATTTGATGACGAAACGCGTAGGGCGTGGCTAGATTCCGGCCGCCATTTGCCCACGAACACTGCTGCTATCTGATCAGAGAACTTTGGCTCTCGTGTTCGGCTCTCACGGCCAAATACTTATCACATTAGTCATTGGAGGCATTCATTTCCTGGAGGGACCTGTCCTATTGAACACCAAGGGCGAAGGATCCCTCTTCCGGTTCCGGTTCCACGGAGGAGACTCACGTGACAACGCCATTGACTGCAGCCGGATGCTGGTGATCGAGCTGTTTGGCACATGAGAGCCTATCTCATACACGCTTATATTTGCTGTACCTTTGTGAGTGGGCATTTGTTAGATTTTATGTTCCTTTAATACATTTTTATTGTGGTAATGCACTAGGTGTGCGCCTATTTCTTTCTCTTTCCTTTTTTCTAGATATCATTAGGGACTGGTGATCCCTTTGAAACGGGCTGCAGGAAACCAAAGACATTGCCATTGGAACAGGACTTTATGTATTGAAGGTTTTTTATCTTTATTCATTTTTTGGCAATTTTTTCTATATTTTTTACATAATAAATATATTTTTTAGATTTTTTATATACTTTTTAGGGTTCAATTGTCAAGAGATCGCATTTACATTGTATTATTTTAAGGTTTTATCTTAGTGTACTAGCCCAACTTTAGCCGCCCCTCTAAGCATATCCATTAATAGCTACTGTCTCTCTAAATAATATCCATATATATATATCAATTGAGTAATTTAGCGGCGCTACTTCAAATTTTTTGCTTGCTTTTTTTATATATATATATATATATATATATATATATATATATATATATATATATAAAAAAAGCAAGCAAAAAATTTGAAGTAGCGCCGCTAAATTACTCAATTGATATATATATATGGATATTATTTAGAGAGACAGTAGCTATTAATGGATATGCTTAGAGGGGCGGCTAAAGTTGGGCTAGTACACTAAGATAAAACCTTAAAATAATACAATGTAAATGCGATCACTATTGAAGAGTGAGTAAAATTCATTTTGTTTCAATGTTATATATATATATATATATATATATATATATATATATATATATATATATATATATATATATATATATATATATATATATATATATAACATTGAAACAAAATGAATTTTACTCACTCTTCAATAGTGATCGCATTTACACTATTGAAGAGTGAGTAAAATTCATTTTGTTTCAATGTTATATATATATATATATATATATATATATATATATATATATATATATATATATATATATATATATATATATATATATATATATATATATAACATTGAAACAAAATGAATTTTACTCACTCTTCAATAGTGCTGCAATAAAAATCCTGGCAGTTAATACGCAGTACAGAGGCCAACAGATTTATGTTTATGTTCCGTGGATAGTTCTCCATTCTTATTTATAATCACTTTTCCCCATATTAGTGGCAATTGCTCCCTCTGGGTTTTGACAGGCTGTCTGCAGCTGCCATGTTTTATGATAGCCATTTGTAAGCCTCCTCTGAGGATACTGTATCTCCTGAATGCCTTGCATGACCCTGTCTGTTATGGTACTAAACAGTCATTCCGAAGGTAGAAGAAAAACCAGAGAATGGTAATGACTGTTGATAAAGCTTGTTCTGTTTAACAAATTAACAGTGAGTACTTATTATCGATGAGAGTCATTGTGACAAGTAAAACATTAAGGGCCCTATTCATTAAACTGCAATGAGATTAGTGCACAATTGCTTGACAAAGGAAGGGTGCTTGTAGCAATAAGAAGCTTACCATATTCAGTAAGCATTCTACATGCACAAACATTACTACTAAAAACTAATCTGCTTACATTTTTCATGATAAAAGAGAGCATTATGACATGTGACATGATTTCTAACATTCAGGGCTAGAGAAGTCACTATTAAAAATACAGGATCACCAAACTGAAGTGATGACAGTGACATGTTAAAAAATAAGCACTCAAACACAAAACAAATGAGTTGGTAAATGTGACTTGGTCCCTCCTGGGTCCCCCTTCATCTCCTTAACTTCCGCTGTGGCCGGCAGCGGAGATTGGAAGAGTGCGGGGAGGTTTGCGTGTGGTGTGTGGCAGCGGCGGAGGTGATCGAGTCGCCGAAGGTTCCCCGCGGCACCCTTTGTAGGGAGCCGCCATCTTGGTAGTGTCCGTGCATGCGCTAGAAGCCGCGCATGCGAAGTGTTAGGCGCGCAAGGCGGCCATTAGGGGTTGTAGGGTACTACAATCCACAACAGCCCCAGGGGCTGCTTGTCAGATGGGGAGACACAGCCAATAGGGCTGCAGGATTTACGGAGGACTGCAGTGGATACATTTGGCGCGCTGGGAGACACACCAGTCGGAGCTGGGACAAGGAGAGGGTAGGGTGTGTGCAGGGTGTCTGTGACTCCTGCATTAGGCCAGAGACCCCCTTATGCCGCAGCTAGGCCCTGACTCCCCATTTGAGCTTGTGGGTGCTGAAGGGACAGGCCCAGTAGATAGGGACACTGCCCCTGTAGTACCAAGCGTGAGGGACACAGCCAGGACACGGCAGCTATCTGGTGGTCTGGGACCAGATCATCACACAGAGAGTCTATTACGGTGGGAAAATCCAGCTGAATACCACCCCACGTGGAGGCAGACTTGTCACTGACGTTTAAGGCGTGGGACCCACGGACCCTTGTCTTCAGTCGGCGCTACCCGGTGCTTGAGCACCCGGCAGGTATCTTCAAGTGTGTCAGGATCACGCGTGACGCGCTTACCCGATCCTCTGAAGCCACTGCAGCCAGGAACAAAATCTTGGCGGTGCGCCTTGGTGGTGCGCAGTGGGAACGTCCACCACGCACCACATGCCTCCCGTGCGCTGCACACTCCCCGCGCGTGCACAGCAGTGTAGAATCAGGGACGGGACCATCCTCAGCTGTACTACACCTGCATCTAAGGTAATTACAGCCTATCAGTTCTCTACCTACTGCTAGTACACTCCCCCCTGCCTCCTCTCCATTGGTTCTTCGCCCTATTTATATCCACCCAGTTCTCTGTCTTGTTGCTGAGCATAGACCCTTGTCTATGCACGGTGCTCACTGCAGCCTGAGTTTGCCTGTGTCTGAACCTGTCTTGATCTCCATTGTGACCGCTGCCTGTACCTGACCTGTCTCTTCTACATCCCTGGACTTCGGCACGTTATTGGACTTCTGCTCTCTCCACTCCACGACCATGGCTTACGGACTACGACTATTTTCCTCTCTCCAACCCCGGACCAAGGCAAGTACTCTGACCTACCTACACTCTCCTACCTGACCCGGCTGCACATCCCTGACCTGCTATCTAGGCCTGGCCCCGTGGTTGTAGGGCGGCGGTATATATACATCCCCACCTCGGCCCCGCGGTCTAGTCCAGGTTGTAGTGAGCATCCGTGACAAAGTGCACCAACAGATCACACTTTAGTTATGAGCAGCGCTGTCGCACACATTGGGTGGGATGACTCTAGTGGACACCAGGGTGGTTGGGTGCCCAAGGGCACTTCAGTACTTCGGGGGAATATCCCATCCGAGTGTGGACATTGTGAAGGAGGGCACTGTGGGGTTACTGCCGTGCATGGCCTATTTGGTGCAGGTGTTATATTGTTATTCCCATTTTCATATGCATGCAGTAAAGTGTTATCTATATCAGTTGGCGTATTATTGCATTGGGTCCCGTGACTGGGCTATCCAACATAGTATGATCCCGTACAGGTGGAGGCGCTGTCACCAGACGGATCAGGTACACCCCAGGCTCCTGGCAGCGAGGGTTCAGGCCTCCTGTGACCCACAGGTAACACAGCACACACACACTCAGTAGCCACCATATCTCCCATAGGATGGGGGGAAACTGCGCTACATAAACATTACATTATCGCTTAAGTTAATAGTAGGTTAAATGTAACTATTATTGTGTAAATGGAAGAAATAAAAAATGTTCAAATGTCAAAACTGATTTTACAGTTAATCTCCTAGTTTTACCCTATTAAGCACATCAGTGACGTTTGTACACTGAATTCATATGTGAGACTTCATCTTTAATCTCTTCTGTGCAATACTGCTATTGATGTCTTTTTCAATATTGTTAGTGTCTTCTTCCATTATATATTTAGGCAAACTATCAGTCCTGCCTATACTAGGTGATAACGATTTGTGAGAATAGAATTGTTCTATACTATCAAGCAGTTTATTGTGAAGACTTAATTTAACAAAATGTGCTCATGTTCATCCCAAATTTACATATTGCAGTGATTTGAAAACCCAAATCAAAATTGCTACTTAACAAACATTTGTCATACGGCTTTGGTGTTCACAGATTGTTAATTTATTAAATACAACAATGTTTTCAATCGATGGCTCCCCTTACCCCTCAAAAACTCTATGTTTGCAGTTTAAGGAATATTCCCTAAGCACTTGGAAATCAAGAGATAATGTGACAAATTACAAAGCAAGAGCAAAAAATGTTTAGTTAACAGCTGGTCATAAAACTATAAAAATATGACCACTTATGTTAACTAAGGTAACAGAAAATGGTGTGTATTTTGTACAAAAAATACAATCCAATTCAGAAATACAGCAGAAACAATTTAAATTCCAAATTGAGAAGTGTGTTTCTTTTTGCCAAATCTATATTTGATCAGAAAGCGCATTGCACAGCAGATGCTAATACCAATTATAGACTATGGTTACATAGTCCCCCAACAGCGCCCCAACTTAGCAAACTTGATACCCTCTACAATTCAATATGCTGCTTTGTCCTCCAATGTAACTACAAAACATATCACTGCGAAATGCTCAAAGAACTAGATTGGTCATCACGAGTTTAGGTACAAAGTTCATCTTTCCTGTCTTGCCCTCAAACACTTCTTGGTCACTCCTCACCCCAACCACATGCAGCACGTATCACCTAAGATTGGACTCCAAGGAACTTTTCATGGTCCCAAGGTTCAACAAGGAATCCGGCCGCTCCGCCTTTTCATACCGTGCACCCCAGAACTAGAACAATCTACCTGAGACTCTCAAAGTCGCCACGAGTCTAAGTTCTTTCACAGCTGAAGCTGTCTCAATTGTCAATGTCTGTAACTGTTACACACGCCTATAACTTATTTATCTTAAACGCTTCATGCAATGTCTTTATATATAATGTGTAACCATGTTCACCTAATATAATGCAATTTCTTTATATATATATATATATTGTATAACCCTGTTCACCTAATGTAACCATGTATTTGTAACCATGTATCTGTCATCATAACTCTGTGCCCAGGACATACTTGAAAATGAGAGGTAACTCAAGTTTATTATTTCCTGGTAAAACATTTTATAAATAAATATATAATATATCTCTAATGATATCTGCACACCCCTCTGTGATAGGCTGAATGACCTGTCACTCAGCTGGGTACAGCCAATGAGACTGCATATCCTGTGTAATGAGACGGCACATTGGCTGTGTAACATCTTAAGTGTCACATATGAAGTGTCTGTGGAGTTCAAATTGTTGTTAAATTGGAGATGAAGAATACAAGAATTGGACTCTGCAGTTCATCATTAACCCTACGACTGTGAGAACTTGGCTTTCTAAGTGCTCTGACAATATTTTAATATTTAAAAACTAACTTTCTAAGCTGCTATGTAACCCTGAGTGCTACACTGCCCTCCCAGGCCTGATTATACACCTGCTCTTTCACATCCTACTCATATCCTCCAATACCTGGGACCTCTCTCCTATTACCTCTCTCTCTCTCTGCATCTCATTATGCCCTCCCTATTGCTTTTACTGTTTCATCTTCATCATCACTTGTAAAAAAAATTTATAAAAGAAAATACTGGTCTCCACTTAAGGGGGCATTACAATACTTTACAGTCTGTTTGAGAGCAACTACAATTAAATACAATTATTTTGTTACACAAGAGACAGATAGGAAAAAACCCCAGAGTTATAATAATAAATGGATGCATTAAAATGTTTACTATTTCTTCACTCCTTTGTAAACTGTTATGTTCTCTCCAACTTCCCCACTCTCTTCCTATCCATATTTCTTCATGTCTCCTTCCCTCCACCTATGCTTGGGCCTATGGACTGCACCCCTATGTACACAACTTTCCCAACAACGTCTACACCCCCTCAATAAAAATCAACCTTACAAATCCTCTTCTCACCTCCTCTCTCTCCCCCTACTCCTCCCTGCTGCTGGGGATATCGCTCCTAATCCTGGACCCAGCTATATACACACTGGCTCTCGCCCACGCCTCTGTGCCACCGCTTTCCCTGCTAATGGTGTTAACCCATCTCATTTAATAACCACCAACCTTAAAACTCAAACACACAATCCCTGCAAGCTCTAACCCCAGCACCTACTATATCATATATGTAGCACCGTGCTAGAATTTAGGAATCCCTGCATGTCAGCCCTGGTAGCTGCAGGGAGTGTAGGGGTTAAATCCTCACTAGGCCTCAGATGTTATACACTGTTCTAATAATGTTGCACTTTCAAGGTTAGGTTAGCCACGCCTTAATTCTAGAAGCTGCAAGAAAGGGTCACCTGACATGGTGTGACCAGATTGCAACATGTAATCTGCCCAGTAACTGAGGGTGGTGTCCTACCCTACCAAGGTTATAAAAAGGGACAAATATGTGTTTTTTCCCCAGATCCCCAAGTTACCAGGAGAAACTCAGGTGCCAGTAGGTTCTTGAGGAGGGGGAATCTCACATGTATATAGTTCCCCTCCCCCCCTAGTTAGAGAAGTGCCCCTATAAAATAGGTTTGTCCTAAAAGCAAGGAACCTGACAGACAGGCCATCATAAGGAGAGGCCTGTGTTCAGCTTAGTAACATTCATACAAGCAAGATACTTAAAGAGTCCTACACCAGAGTAGTATGTAGTTTATATCTGCAGGGCTAGGTAGAGACCTGGATGGACTGCAGGTGATTTCCAGATTAACGGGCCCGGGTCTGCGACAGGTAGGGTTGCCAGGAGGCATCTCCAAAAAAACTGGACCCCAGGGGGAAAGGTGTGATGCACTCGAGAGACACACCTCTCGCCACTCCATGCTGTTTCCTCCTCTCCTTGGCCCCACCCCCAGGCTCCTGACACCTCCTCCTGATTGGCTGCATTACCCAGCAGTAGCCATTCAGAATGGAGGAAGCTGCCCAGCCCCCTAGCAACAGCCCTGGCCTCTCCCTGCTCATGTAAATACAGCAGCCCTCCAAGCCGATTAGGTCACTATGACCAGAGAGGTAATACCAGACACATACATGGCCAGAGAGGTAATACCAGACACATACATGTCCAGAGAGGTTATACCGGACACATACATGTCCAGAGAGGTAATACCAGGCACATACATGTCCAGAGAGGTAATACCAGACACATACATGTCCAGAGAGGTAATACCGGACATATACATGTCCAGAGAGATAATACCAGACACATACATGTCCAGAGAGGTAATACCAGAGACATACATGTCCAGAGAGGTACTACCGGACACATACATGTCCAGAGAGGTAATAGCAGACACATACATGTTCAGTATTACCTCTAATAGGGATGCTTCCCCTTAGTACACAGTGGTACTATCACACAGGTGATCGGACAGCCACGAGGTGCCCTGCGGCCTGGAACCAGGCCAGGGTCCTATAAACATTGTGCAAGACCCTCCAGCTGGAGCTCACACTTCATAAGGCGGATCGGATGCGTAAGGAGTGAGGGGATTATTGGAGGCCCCACGTTGTGGGACCTGGCTGATCCTTTGTTTCATCCGGTGGTATCTGGGTACAGCAGGGCCCAGGGAGGTATATATAAGTGCATCAACAGTCCACAGAGGTAGCGCTACCTCACACTTGGGTGGGACTGACATTGGGAAGGACACCAGGGCTATTGGTGCCATTGCACCCTCAGTACGTTGTGGCATTGAGTTATATTGTGGGTATTACACTGGCATATTGGTATTGTTATTATATTTGTTATATAACTGTGTGTATTCATTTGTGTGATAGTTCCTGTGAAGGGGTTATCCCGCAACGCTGGGATCCCTCACAGGTGGAGGCACTGCACTAAAGAGAAAGTGCTCACCCCAGGCATCCAGTGGCGGAGGCTTAGGCCTCCTGTGAACAACAGGTATAGCAGCATGCGTAGTCACCCACGTAATTTCCCTTAGGCATAGAGAAAGGGGGCTACACATACATACCCTTCTGTGATAGACTAAGTGGTCTCTCACTCACCCAGGAAACAACTGGGAGGGGATTTTAATGGCAATGGAGACAGGAAGGAGAGGAGGAGACAGATGTGATCAGTAGAAGAGGAGGAAGTGTAGTATACACAGAGAGGAGCAGACACAGTAAGGCAGGGAGTGCAAAGAGAGGGGGGAGAAAGTTCAAAGAGGAGCAGGGCATGATGAAGGAAGAGGAGAGACAGCCAGGAGGGGAGAGGAAACATAGAGAGACAGCGGAGTGCACTGTGCACATGGCTTGGAAAGACAGCAAGAGGGGTTGGAGGAGAAAACAGGGAGACAGCAATGAGAGGAGGAGACAGATGAGTAGGAGAGGAGGGAATGTAGTTTGCACAGAGAGAAGCAGACACAGTAAGTCAGGGAGTGCAAAAAGGAGCAGGGCATAATGGAAGGGAGGAGAGACAGCAAAGAGGGAAGAATAGACAGAGAGAGCGACAGCAAGGAGAGGAAGAGACAGCAAAGATAGGAGACAGAGAGACAGCAAGAAGAGGAGGAGACAGAGGGATCACAAGGAGGAGGGAATGTGGCGCAGTGTGTACATCGAGCAGGAGGGAGTGCAAAGAGAGGGCGGGACTGACAGCAAGGTCAGCAAGAGGAGGAAAGAGTGAGACAACAAGCCGAGGAGGATACAGATGAGTAGGAGATGAGGGAATGTAGTCTGCACAGAGAGGAGCAAACAGTAAGGCAGGGAGTGCAAAGAGAGGGGAGGAGAGAGTGCAAAGAGGAGCAGGGTATGATGGAGGAGAGAGTAAGTTATGGAAGAAGGCTCAAGAGACAGCAAGGTGTTACAGGGAGGGGTGAAACCTAAGAGTAAAGTTACATTAATATCCTTTCAGATCTCCTGTATCGGCGTATGTTTTGCCGAGTACAGCTAGTCAATATATAATATTGTAAGAAATATATAATCATAAAGGTGTACCTAGAGGAGGTACAGAAGATCCCTGATGTAGGCGCACTGCAGACCTTTATATAATAATGTGGTCAGAGGTAAAAAAATTGTATATATAAAAACAGTTTATTTATAGAAATGTACTTAAAAACGATGTATATCCTCTATTAGGGTATACGTCTAATAGCTAAAGTCACTCAGTGTCAATGTTCACTGTATCAATGTTCAGTAGAGCTTAGGCACAGTGTATCTAGTAGCCAGATGTAGGCTCAGGAGGTATACTATGTGAAGACAGTTTAACTGCGTATACTGTTTAATAGAAATGCGAATCTCCTGTGGAGGTATCATGAGAACAAGTGTGTACCAGAGATACTCCCAAAGTATATAATGAATCCTATGTCTGTAAGGCCATCTAGGTGGTAGGTACTTTATAGGGTAATATAACTATGTTATGGCAAAGGTAAGTCTCCAGGTGAATGTGCTGTAGTGAACATAAGTTCAATAACTGTATAAGTATACAGACTTCAGGATGAGAGCAATGATTAAGGATGTTTTCCTAAACTAAGGTAAGTAAATTGCCATTCTCCCTAGGCAGCACGCATTTACCACCAAGGGGTTTGAGCAAGGTCTCTGCACAGTATTTGAAGAAATATATAATAGCAAAAAAGGGTGTACTGCGTCTGAACTATTTTTTTTCAGAGAACAAGGAATATTGTGTTCCTGTGTGGAGGACAAGCAGCTCTTTTTAGTTTTTGTATAAATATCGAGAACAACAGTTACAGTGCTTCAGCCTATGGTGTATTTAGGCTAAATTCTTTCTGCACATTCAGAAGGTCAGAGGTTTACATTCCTTTGATATCTTACATTCTAAGCATGTTGGAGAGGATGGGGTAGTTTCAATGAAAATGTTAGAAGTGCTAAGAACCATTAAGCTACAATTGATTACATACTGTAACATGATCCTATATTTTTTGCCTTACAACAGTACTGTGAAGAGAAGTAGAATATTTTTACTTTGGGACTTATTGAGGTATATGTTAGCTGTAGCACTTGATAAATTCAATTTTGAGATTGAGCACTTTGGTATCCCATTTTGAACTTGCGTTCCAGAAAAAAGAGAAAAGGCACCCAGAGCAGCAGCAAACAAACTGGCAATGATGTGTATACGAACCCAAGGTCAGAATAATGGTTTTATTTGTACTCGCAAATAGGACAGGCAAATTCTATGTCCTCCCTCTACGCGTTTCACGCCACACGGGCGCTTCGCCTTCTGTAGTGTTTGGTTGTAAAAGTGTATTGAAAATGTAAGCTTAAACGTAGCTTTTGAAGGGCCACATGTGACCTGAAATGCTGCAGTCTCTGCTATTCTTCAAGTAAGTGGCATTGAGATGTCCTTTTCTTCCAGCTTGAGAATGTGCTGCTTGGTCTCTGGCTAATCGATGCAAGTATCAGCAGACATACGAAAACCTTTAATTAGACATCTCATTATACCGCCAAAAATATATTAGCTAGAATGTGGAAAAGGCCCTCCATCCCATCCATGCAAGAATGGTGGGAGAGAGTGGAATTTATTAGAATAATGGAGAACTGATATATTCTCTTAAGTATCAAAGACCAAATACTACACAATATGGGCTCCTGATTACGAGTATGTAACGGTGTTCCCCCACCCAGTGGGAGATTTGGCCATTGATAGGGCTGAGTTGTCCGCCGATGGTAGTGGGGACACAGGACTAGGCTTCTGGGGTTCATACTCTTTAGAAGTGAAGAGCCTCTATCTGCCGAAGGCTCCAGGAACTGAAGGTGATCTCCCACAGTAGAACTGATTACCTCTCCCCCCAGTAAGATCACACACCAGGCCGGAGGTATATGCAAACATGAATGGGTTATTGTCTCTCTCCGTGCAGCACAGTACACAGCAGGTTCTGCCCTAAACAGTCACCCTCAGCTACCCACTGAAGGATGGTCCCTGGATCTTCACTACAGGCCAAGGGCACCCGCAGCAGTCCCAACTCTTCCCTGCCCCTCTAGCAAGGGCAGAGGTATGGTACACACTCACTCTCCCCCGGGGGGGAAAAGGACCAAAGAAGGCCCAATAGTCAGGCTCTTGGCTCTGTGACTTGCCCCTCTCAAGTGGGTAGAGGCACTACAGAATTTGGGCGGCACTGCCCTTAAGTACAGCCAGGAGGAGGGCATCAGGCCTATCTCATGATTGGTCATGCCCAGGCCTGTTGTCACCGCCTCCCACTGTCACTCAAGTGCAGCACCAAGGAGGGGGAAAACCCCATAATAACTACTGGCAGCCTGATTGTACCAGGGCTTACTGCCAGGAGAGAAGCAGACTAGTAGCCACAGATGGCATGGCTTCAAGTATAATAGAGGGGCTTAGTAACAGTTTTTGGAACTGAGGTTATTGGCCATAATGCTAAAGCCCTTCTTATACCAAAAAAGTTAAGCTTGAAATTAAGCAGCTAAGATTATATTAGAACTGCATAATATCGCTATAAAGTCGATCTATCAGTACCCTTGCAAAATGTACCAAACTCTTTTCAATGTTGAACTCCCAGATTGTTTTTTTTTGTTTTTAAATATATTTTTCTTTTATATTGAATCACTCTATTGTTATGCTCAGGGATGCAATATACAATGAATAGGTGATTTCACGGGCAGAATTGAATGTTGCGTCTACAATGTTTGATGAGTTTTGTTATATTATATAGAGCAGCAAATTTACAATAAAATTTGAATAAAAAAAAAAGTAAGTATATGAGCAGCTACTGTACGTCCTTTAGAGGTGTGACCATTTTGCTTCAACAATTTGTCAAGTTGCATCACTTGTAAAGTATTTCCCAAGTATATGCAATTCTTATACGGGTTGGCAGCAATCCTGCATATTTGTATACATGTTTGGAAAGGAAGTGACGATGTGCATGTATTTTGAGTGTAACGGTGTTTGCCGGGCCCATCTCATATCAACCCCCCTATGTGGACACTGACCCCAGTTACATGAAGTGTAGTGTGGTGCACATACTGGCTTACAGAATCCCTGAGTCTCCCGCGATGGTATGGGGGATGGCATCAGGACTGGCTTATGAGGTATTGCTGAGTTATACTCACTCATGGTACAGCGCCTCCATCTCTTCCAGACCCCCAGCATTGTAGGGAGGAGTCTCTGAAAGAGAACCTCTATGTGCAACTTCTTCCCAAATTACTCCACGATCAGGACAGAAGCAATCTCTTTCTTTGGCATCCTTTATTATCACCAGAAATGGACAGCCGCCCATCATAGCGGCCGGTCTTCTAGCCGCTCATCTCAGGTTGCCAACCCAAAGGAAGTCCCTGGACACCACTCCTAGTCAGGGCCCTAGAAGCTGTCCTTGCTCTTCCCTTACTCCCTGATGGAGTAAGAGGAATAGTCTGCCCACACCTCTCCCCTAAGGGAGGGTCATAAAAGCTGCCAAAGCCTTGACAGTTTGCTGGGTCAGACCAGTCTCACTCAGGTGGGGGAGACAACTAACTAAATACAGGATATGCTGCATATTAAATAGATTCAGTAGGCACCACCCCTATGTCACTGTAATTGGACACAGAGCCTGACGACACTACCTTCACCAGATATTACACAGCACAGGATTGTGAGGGCAAACCCCATGATTACTCCTGGCAACCTGCCCTTAACAGGGATTATTGCACAGGAGGAGAAAGACATGTAACCCCAAAACTACACAAGGCTACACTCTGGTGGATCCACTCTGGTGGATCCAATTGTCCCCACTTGGTTCTAAATTTGCTGGGCCTTCCTTCAAATGAACAACCTGCAAAATATAACAATACAATAATTATACATCAATACAAAAATTACATAATACATCACAAGTGCATTACTGTATACAGAACATCTTCAATGCAACCCTCCCATCTCTAGGACTACTCCCTAGGAGAATCCACTTTAGTAATAGTGCCTGGGATCAGGTTTCTTTACTTCTCGCCCTTTTGTGATCTACAATAGTAATAAAATACGATCTGGACGGCCCGTTCTCTGGTCGGTACTCTAGCTTGTGCATATAAGTGTTCCGGCCTACACTCCAAATACGCATAAGATAGCACACCCTCTCCTCTGTGCGGTACGCAGAGTGACTAGATTTCGATTTAAGATAATCCTCCACCGCTTCCCTTAGCCAGGTGTCACGATTGTCCTCAATTTCCTGCATTATGAGTTCCGGAACATACGGGTACTCAAATCCATGATATTGCTTGTATCTGTCACGCCTGTATGCTGGCAGACCTGGCAAGACCCCAATACTGAGGTGGGAACGGTATTACCACACACCCATAGCAGTGGGGGCAAGCCCGGAGTGTGGTATGGCGTTGCTGGGCCTGTTGGAAGGTTAATAGTATACTTGCAACGTCTTGATGGTTAAGCGTAAGAATAGTGATGTCCGTGCGCCAGAGTCCAAGGATCCAGAGAGTAGAGTAGTCAAGTTCGTAAGCCAAGTCCAGGGGTACAGAGGTCAGCAAGGTAGAGTTCGTAAGCAGGGTTCAAGGGCAACAGAGAGCAGAGTAGTCCAGGACGAGCAGGGGTCAAACCAGGGAAATCCACAGATAAGCAGGAGCAGGAAAAGGCTGAAACACAGAGAGAGCAAAGCATAGGACTGCACACACAGGGATAACAGAAGCTATGCAGAGCAATGATAGAAAGGACAGACAGGGGTTATAAAGGAGGGAACACCAATGGGAGAGAGAGGAGGAGCAGAGAGTGAAGTGGGAGACAGCAGGGATAGGTGAGGAGGAGAGGAGGAGGAGACCGGGGAACCAATGAGGGAGATTGCCTGCAGGGCATGAGATGAGGAGTCAGGACATCGGGAAACCCTAGAAGAGGAGCGTGTGCGCGCGCCCTCTGTAATCTGAGGGTGTGCACGCACAGGCTGGGTCACGAGGCGTGCGGAACGCCGCGCCGCGGGACAGCTGCAGAGGGTAGAGAATGAACGGAGGGAACTGCCACCGCAGGTAAGGGCATGGGAGTAGCCACCGAGGGGGACTGGGAGTGGGAAACGTCACAGCAGGGGTTCGGGGACCGCGCAGGTGCGCGAGGCCTGCGTTGCACGCGCCGTGGCAACGGCGGGGGAGGACAGGAGTGGTCACAAGAAGGGGGGTTGTCAGGAGAAGGGGCAGCGAGGGTGACGTCAGGGGTACAAGCAGGGGAAGGAATCCCCTGAACCGTCACAGTATCTGGCCACTATTGCTCTCTCGGCCCTGCTTATTCTGACCAACGTTTTATTCCCTGCTTTACCTGGAAGTACCCAGGACAAAGGTTCTACAGGCGCAATAATGTCGTATAATATAGAGGACCCTTTTGGTATGACTATCCCCTTTTGGATCTCATCCCACCTCCTCACGAGCTCCTCTTGGGCTTCCTCAGCCGAGTACACCCCTACATCCCACCAATGGTCAACCACCTCCCCCCGCATGAGGATAAATCTAGTGCGGTCCAGCCAACCTGAATAGCTCTCATATAATGGAGCCCACCACTTGGTACTATGCTCCCGTAATTGGTTCCTCACAACCAGAGCAGTCTCATGCCCTTCCGAGTCCCCTCCAGACGAGACCCCAGACCCCAATACTAGAATGGGTAGAAGTCCCATAACGCTTAGGCCTCCCTCTGACAATGTGGGTGTAAATGGTGGGATTCATTTTGGGTGGTTTGACATAGGGCACTACCTCCCTCCCCGATCCCTCATCCGAAGTAATGCAATCCCCCCAGTCCATGCCCGACACAGGCCGCTCCTCCGATGTGTCCTGTGACTCCCCAGACCACCCTTGGCTAGAACGTGACCCCACAGGTGACATGGCAGGGATAGGAGCAGGGGCATTGGCCTTGGCACTGGGCAAGGGGAATGGGGAAGTGTTCCTGCTCGTGGGTAGCAACTAACAGTTTGGCGATGCCACGACCTGTCATAGCACTGGGTGTGGCAGACTCACCAACCCTTTTTCCTCCGTGGCCTCGCATAGCCTGCCTGTATCTGTCCATATCCTGCTGTGATAGACGTTTGCTGCTCAGCGCCGCTGCCGGATGCTCCCGGTCGGTTCCGCTGGAAATACCGGAAATGACGTCATCATTCTCTCGAGAGAGGGCGCCATCTTGGGTGGGGTTGTCCCATCCTTGAACTTCCTCCTCTTCCTCTACATCAGGCACCGGATGTCCCGCGACGCTTCTCGGCTCCGCTTGGGTCTTGGTTGGGGCCTTCAATACGGCCGCCTCCACTGGAGCCTGTTGGGAGTAAGGAGGTTCCTCACCACTATGCTGGCTTGCAATGGTCTCCTCTTCCTCCGGTCCTGTCTCCGGATGTCCCTCCGCCGCACTGGGAGTCGCCACAACCGTGGGACTCTTCCGCTGCTCCGGTCGCACCAGCGCTTGCTGCCGAGGGATGTCAATGTGTAGCGGGCCCAGGTCACAGGTAAGCCACTCTTCTTTCACAGCACCGCTGCAGTGGTCCTCTGGTAGGTGCATCACTACACATGCTCCGCTCCCGTGCTTGTCATCCGACAAGGATGATGCCGATGAGGGTAAGGGTACCTCCGCAGGGGACCAACAGCGAGGTTCCGTGTTTCCGCTAAGGCACAGGCCTCCACGCCCTCCTTCTTTGGCACCACCATCAGTAGCAATCCCCATTCTCCGGGATCAGCCTTTTCTTCTTTAATTTTTGGCGGTTCTACTGCCGTCAGCATGGCCGTAGTTCCTCCCGCCTCTGCGTGCCCTAGTACAAACGGCTCCACGGCCCACAAGTAGTGGATTCCGCATTGTGGGCATCTCGCCGACGTACTGGCTTCGCCGCCCGGTAGTCTACACTGCATACATAGACACTGGAGCACTTCTCGTCCACCCGTCTTCACTACCAGGAAGCCTCCTGGAAGTTGGTAGGGGTGAATGTCAAAGTCCGCCATAGTACTCTCAGTAGTTGCGCTGAGTAAGGGAGACACACGACACAACAGTCTCTCTTGCTCGCCAGCTTTGCACAACTGAAGTGGAGGAAGCTCACATCTGGCTCCACCTTCACTCAGGTTAGCTTTCCATTGGTGGGTGCAGTGACCCCTCCCTCTGGTGGAGATTAGAGGAGGGTCACTCAGCTGCCCGTCAGGACCCAGCATCGGCTCTGAGCCTGTCACAATACAGGGAGGCGCGGCCACGGCTTTCGCGCCACTTCCCGGACAAGTCCCTGCAAACTTTCTCTCTGCACACTGCTCACGCGGTTTCCCAGGTTGGCGGGAACCGTCATTTTGGATTACTCTGCCGTCCACACTCACCGCAGCTTCGACTTGCGTAGTGATCACCGACTGGCAATCAGGTACGTCATCCAACATCTCACACATAATTGCAATGTCCTCACTGATCTCCTCCTCTGAGGCACTCAGGGAATTCAGGCAGGACAAAAAGGGTGCGCCATAGCTTTCGCGCCACTCCACAGCCTACTCATTATAGTCGTCTCCACACACGATTCTTCAGCTGTCCACACAGCACGTTCACTTCTCATTTCTGGTGCGAACTGCCATTTTGGGCTCTCCGCACCGCGCGGGACCACATCACACACAGCTGCCATCTTTACTTCTTTCCTTACTGTGCACATGAGTATGCTGCAGGATGCAGTGTGTCAGGGCACAGCCAAGGATGATCAGGATAACAGCTTGTGTTTAAAAGGTAATCTTTATTCGAACATCATGGTGCAGACAAAAAATGGAAGGTAGCTCTTACGCGTTTCACGCCTAAATGGCGCTTCGTCAGAGATGGTGCTCCTCTGCTGGGCAGCCGCCATGCTGATGCAATAAAGTATGCCAGCGTGCACATCTACATGTATCGCAAGTGTATATGCCTCAGTTGTAATGCTCTACCTCATGCTAGGCTAAACTCTCTCTTGTGTATGCTGCACACGGTATCAGTCCAGTGTAAGTGCTCTGCGGTGTATAGTCTGGTTACTGGCTAGAAGTACTTAGGATCAGCCCCACTGTACTTAACCCATCACCGATCGTCGGTTACACATAGCGTTGACCCATACCAGGAGTTCCTGACCATGTTAACAGGCTACCCCCTTGGCATCAAACAACTACTCTCCTCTAGGTGACCACAAGAAATAGCCCTGTCTCCAGATCTATATCACACCATACAGTGGCATCTAGGGTGTGCTTTGCGAGGGGCATTCTCCTGACTACCCCTAGACTCCCTTCCTTCACACAGCACTGTCCTGGAAGAATACATGTCTCTACATTAGTTCGCCTAGCTGAAAGCCTGTCCTGTTGATCTCAGCAGCGCCTCCAAATGTAACGGTGTTTGCCCGGGCCCATCTCATATTGACCCCCCTATGTGGACACTGACCACAGTTACATGAAGTGTAGTGTGGTGCACATACTGGCTTACAGAATCCCTGAGTCTCCCGCGATGGTATGGGGGATGGCATCAGGACTGGCTTATGAGGTATTGCTGAGTTATACTCACTCATGGTACAGCGCCTCCATCTCTTCCAGACCCCCAGCGTTGTAGGGAGGAGTCTCTGAAAGAGAACCTCTATGTGCACCTTCTTCCCAAATTACTCCACAATCAGGACAGAAGCAATCTCTTTCTTTGGCATCCTTTATTATCACCAGACATCGACAGCCGCCCATCATAGCGGCTGGTCTTCTAGCCGCTCATCTCAGGTTGCCAACAAAAAGGAAGTCCCTGGACACCACTCCTAGTCATGGCCCTAGAAACTGTCCTTGCTCTTCCCTTACTCCCTGATGGAGTAAGAGGAATAGCCTGCCCACACCTCTCCCCTAAGGGAGGGCCACAAAAGCTGCCAAAGCCTTGACAGTTTGCTGGGTCAGACCAGTCTCACTCAGGCGGGTGAGACAACTAACTAAATACAGGATATGCTGCATATTAAATAGATTCAGTAGGCACCACCCCTATGTCACTGTAATTGGACACAGAGCCTGATGACACTACCTTCACCAGATATTACACAGCACAGGAGTGTGAGGGCAAACCCCATGATTACTCCTGGCAACCTGCCCTTAACAGGGATTATTGCACAGGAGGAGAAAGACATGTAACCCCAAAACTACACAAGGCTACACGAGCAATAGAGCCAGCAAAAGTAGGTTAAACAGAATGTCTTAAAATGACTTAAAAGAGGTTAATGTGTGAAAATAGGTTACTTAACCCTCGTTCAACATTGAAACTTTATTTAAACATTATTCATTAAATAGTCCCCAGCAGAGTCAGACTGGATGTTTTTAGAGAATGTGGTGAAAAATTCAGAAATTGTTAATAGCCATCAAGGTTTGGGCATTTCCCTAGGAAAAACCTGCCGGGAAACATTTACATCATGAACAAATACATATTATTTCCCTGCATTAGTAAATTTACATTCCAAAGAAACAAATATTCCTACATGAGTTACTTATCAACTACAACAGCTGCAGTTTAATCAAATTCATTCACTTTCACCTTGCCACGGGGAAATGGGGTTGAGCACTTCTAGCAGTGTTGTTGCTCCACTATTCTTGCAGAGTATTAAGAGGTCTCCAAACATACTGGAAAGGTATATTGAAGAGAGAATTTATGGCTCCTAGTTATGGCCAGCTTGAAACTTTACACTGACAATAAAATGACTCCAATATCTGACACTTAGGGGCCTATTCAGGAAGATTCAATATTATCACTGCAACTTCGATAACATATATGGCTAATAGTGCATTTTCCCATTCAAAATAAATCAATAGCCAGGCACCCTATAGTAAATAAAAGTTATACTTACCCCTGCCAGAATGAAGGCCATCCTCGTCTTCCTCCTCCTCTTCCGTGGCTCCAACATTTACATTAAAACACTAGCTATTGGCCAGTAACCCCTTAATTACCTTAATGGGTAGTAACCACTATGCTAATTAAGGGGTTAACATTCCCCCCCACCTACCTGGGAGGCCTAACCACCCTCCACTAGGCAACTACCCCCATCCTTCACCCCCTCTACCCCTATCACCACACTCACAAATGAGCGAACGTCCTAGTAGCCAAATACGGCTAATAGCGCTTTTGCTCATTTGTGATTACTAAAAAAAAATGCACAATGAAATAAAATACACATTACAATACATAACTAAAAAAACACTAGCCACGAAACGCATTGATTGTCACTGTAGTTACCTATGCCCTCAACAGGGGCATAGATAGCAACATTGGCAATCAATGGGAATCCTAAAAATAAAAGACATTTAAATAAACAACACATTACAATACAATTAAACTAAATATTAGCCAAGAAATTCATTGATTGTCACTGTGTTATCTATGCCCACAATGGATTAAATGGCTAGTGTATTTTTTTTTATAGTATTGTAATTTGTATTGTATTTTATTTTAGTGCACTGTACTGTATGTTTGACTGGGAAAAAGTGCTATTAGCAATATATGTCTAATAGGGCTTTTGCCCATTTTGCCCAATAGGACTTTTGCCCATTATTGTGTTGGTAGTGGAGTGGGTGGGTGAAGAGGGTAGTTACCCCAGAGTGGGTGGTTAGGTCTCACGAGAAGGGTCAACCCCTTCTTTACCTTAGCGGTTGTAACCGCTAAGGTAAGGGGGGGTTAAGCCCTTTCAGGAGACCTAACCACCCACCCTGGGGCAACTATGAAGGTGGTATTTGACCCGGTGGGGTTTTAGGCCTCCTGGGTGGGTAGCGGGAGGGTTTAACCCCTTCACCACCTTAGCGGTAGTAACCGTTAAGGTAAATAAGGGGTAACTCCTACCGCAACACTCCCGGGAGGCCTAAACACCCACCCTGCGGCAACTACAAGTTTCACCAACCCCCTTTACTACAAACAAACCAGTTACTGATATTTAACCTCTTCATTACCTTAGCGGTTAGCCACTATGATAATAAAGCTGGGCTGTCATTTTATTTTTATTACATATGATTGAAGCAGAGGGTCTCCAGAGCTGAAATGAATGCGGGTCAGTTCCGGAGACCCCCGGCTTCAATCCTATGTCGAAAAAATTAATTCTACTCCTTCATCTGCACATTGTGAACCCAATCTCGCCACTCTCTGGGTGGCAGAAACAAAATATGCAGGTTTAAGGTATCGAAGCTACCTGAATAGCAGTTACTGGCAAAAAATGCGAGTTTGGCCATTTTTTGTGCTACCCCACGGCTTTTCAGAACCAGAGTGCTAACGCTGGCTAAAAAGCTGTTTCCAAATGATTTTGACATGTTAGCGAAGCTTTCTGAATAGCTACACATGCAAAATTGCTTAACAAGCGTTAAGTCACATATCAAAGCTACCCGAATAGGCCCTTTAGATGTTGATGGGAACACACTATTTACATGGCTTCTACAGTTAAAAGATCAAGATTACATGAAAATGATTTATAGGTGATATCGTTACTTCTGAATTACGAAGCATCCTCATTATTTTCAATACTAACCTCCTCTCACAAGGCAAACCTCTCAACTCACCTCAATTGGGTAAAATACTGCAAAAACCTGGGTGGGTTTCACCAGACAAGCACTGCTCACCTGAGAAGTATTTTTTATTTTTATCACTAAGGGCCTCATGCAGTAAGCGTCGATTATGTGAAATTGGCAATCTTACCGATTAGTCATGTTATTGGCGATTTTTCCTCTCCGTATGCAGTAAGTGCCGAATACATTCAAAATCAACCCGAAAACAAATCCGCCCACTCTCACGATGATTAGCCGATCACACACAGGTGTATCGGCGTGCGTGGCGCGGTGCTGTTAGGTTGCCCAATCACAAATCTTGCTGAATCAGGCGAAACAAGCATGTTTTGGATTGCGCGCCATATTTAAAGGCAACGTGTACTGCTATTCATTCTCTGTGTTGTTGGGAGTGAGAGAGAGAGAGACGCACAGAGCTGGACGATTGAAGATTTGTATATTGACTGAGAGACTTGTTGTGTATTGGGTGAGCTTTGTCCTTTGTTGTTTTGTTTACATCTTTGTCTTGTTTTATATGTGGAAGTGTTTCGTGTGATTGCCTGTACATTTCTTGTCTGTTTTTTGTGAGTGCTGGAAGTATGCCCGCAAAGCGTGGGAAGAGTGATGCCGGTGGGAGTGGGAGTGCTACTCGTGCGAGTACGCGTCGGAGTGAACGTACTGTTCAGGGGAGTGATGTTGCTGAGAGTGAGAGTGGTGTTGCAGGGAGTGGGAGTGCTGGTGCTGCGAGTGGTGTTGCTGGGAGTGGGAGTGCTGTTGCTGGGAGTGGGAGTGCTGTTGCTGGGAGTGGGAGTGCTGTTGCTGGGAGTGGGAGTGCTGGGAGTGCTGGTGCTAGGAGTGGGAGTGCTGTTGCTAGGAGTGGGAGTGCTGGTGCTAGGAGTGGGAGTGCTGGTGCTAGGAGTGGGAGTGCTGGTGCTGGGAGTGCTGCTGGTGGCGCAGTTGCAGATGGGGTGGATGGTGGTGGCGTGCTTGCTGGTGGGCAGCTTTTGGAGGCTCTTCCATTGGAAGAAGGAGAGTCCAGTCAGCACCAGCCAAGCTCTGACCCTAAACCTGCTCGGAAGAAACGTGTGGAGAAGCCACGTAATCCTCGCTTCAATGACCAGGAAAATACAGCTCTTGTCACTGGCATTCTGGAGCACTATGACAGTATATATGGACATTTACTAGGTAAGTGTACCTTTACATTTATTATTCAAATACATGTGATCCTAGGTCATCTGAGTTTTGTTCATATGCAAATATGGGTTCACAATATCTTTCTATGTTAATTAGTCTGGAAACACAGCTTTTTATCATGCCTTACAAGGACAACTAAACACAGGCGGTCAATTTGCCATAACTGCATACAATATGAATGCAAGCTTGCTTACATGTATAGGTTTAGTAGTGAATGCTCATGTGCTTCACATATTACACCTAAAACAGCATGTTTGCTATCTCTTGGAACAGCTAGCAGTGTAGGAAACTGGTGCTTATATTATTATTAATTTACCTCATATATTTTATATGTTTTTCAAGGGCGGACAAGTTCAGCAAGCAGAAAAGAGATGTGGGACACAATAGTCATTGGTGTCAATGCGTGTGGGAATCATGTGAGGGACAAGCGGAGTTGTCACAAGAGATTTGATGATATTAGGTCCAAATTGAAAAAGAAAATACAACACCAACGCGTGCATGCTACTGGCACTGGAGGTGGGCCCACACCACAACGTCTCATATTAAGTCCATTGGAGGAGCTGCTTCGGGCAAAATTACTTCCCGTCGTCGTGGAAGGCTTACCTGGTGACCGTGATATAGGAATTTACCCCTCACAATTTCCACCAGGTGAGAAATATTACTGTACTAGGCGTGTCGTTGCTTACAGTTATTTTGCATAGTTACACTGCTTTTTATACTGTCTTCACAATATAAGCATACCTGCATCTATATATGTATATGTCTGATTCTGTATATATATATATCTCAAAATAGACATATATGTTGTAGTCCTACTAAAAGCAGTAACTAATATAGCACGTGCCATTGCGTGCTCATTTACATGTGAATTCCCAAAATGCATTGCTGCAGTGGAAGCAATTGATGGTGGGCGAAGATGGGGAACAACAGGGTAGTACACATGTGTAACACATGTTAATGAGAAATTATTACTAGCTACAGGTACAGAACAGAAATATGTATAATATTATTGTGTATTTTATTTATTTTACTCCGACAAACATGACATTACTGCCTATTTTAAGCATGCATCAAATATATTGCATGCAACGGCCTACAAACATCACTTGCACTAACACATCTATAGTTGTTTATGAAAAGGTCCATTTTTACTTTAACTCATATACAGACAGCATAATGAGGCACACGTATCATATTTTATGTCATTGTTTTCATAACTTAAAAACTGCACACGACTATTTAGCTCATCTACCATTGTGTTAAAGCAGCTGCAATTAATATCTCATCACAGCATACACTTCAACAGAGGGGGTGGGGTTCAGCACACACACTAATTACAGCCTCATTTTAGGGTCAACTTAGTTCACACCATTTTCACCTGTTTCAAGTCATTGAAAGGTGTGGCTGATTAGGCTTTTTGGGGAAGGGAATACCGTTATTACAACCTGACTAGCACAACTGAAGTTAATCACACTCATTTGAAAGCTTCACTTTAGCTACTAAATGCCCCAACAACTCATTACTTATCAAACCGTACGTCACACATTAGTTCACTCATATCTATAGTTGAACTACTACTATCAACGACACATTATCACACACTGCATGTGTTGTCTTGTTTAGTCACAGCCACATTCATGTGTGCCACATCTTATATTAATGTACCACACATATCCTCTACCAAAAACAACACTTTGTGCAATATAACCACCTTCATGATAACCATTGTGAATGGTCATCTCATGATAGTTATGTACATTATGATACTGATATCACTACACAACATATGATTTTTATGTTCAAATTTAATCTATTTATCCTCACGCATTACTGCAGGAACATAGTATGTTTTATGTTAGGGAACTCAAAAGTTCTAAGTACACAGGCATGTACATTGTTATTACAACTATTTATGTTCACTTTCACACACACATTTTGGGTTAAGGAAATGATGCTGTTAGGTACTCATAAATACAGAACATACAATAACTGTTTGTTCAATATTTACACATGTAAATGTAAAACTTATGTTATTGTTATATATAGTTGCCCCTGAAGGACATGTGTCACCTGAGACTGAACAAGTGTCTTCACCTGGGTCAGCCAGCTCAACACACCTAGAAGGTGAGTGTATCAGTTGGTGGCCATATAATATGTGCTCTTCTATATGTTATGTTGTCATGTTCATTATTTGTTTTGCACATCTTCTTTAAATAGGATTACTTAGTGTCAGTGAAAATGAAGTGTAAGCCAACTTGTATTGTGTTAGTGATGTTAACTATCATGTAGGAGTTGTGAGTTTACAGCAAGTTTTCATTCACTCATATTTCATACTGAGTCCAAACATTATTCTTAAGTCAAGGTAGTTTTTAATGTGAGGTTATAAAACGTATGGAAACATGTTAGTTGTTACTTATGACACAGTACAATTACATAGTAACACAGCAGAGATTAACATGCCATTTAATAATGTGTACATTTATTTGTAGAACATGATGAAGAGGATTTTGATGATGATGATGATGATGATGATGATGATGCCGCCGCCGCCGCCATAGACACACAAATACAAGCAAGTGACCATGAAGAGGTTCCAATTGAAACTGTTTTACCGCCAAAACGTCCAGCAAATACCACATATGATGCAATTGTAGCTTCTGAGGGAAAAATTGTGGAAGCAGAAAATCGTCGCCATTCTGACCTGATGACAGTGCTGGAAAGGATGATTGCACTGCAGGAAGAAACAGTTTCACAATTGGCACATCTCCACAGAGTCTTCATTGAAGTGCCTAAACAGTTGCAAAAAATCAACACCTCATTCGAAGCATTAGTTGTTCAGCAAACACAAGCTAATTACTGGAGAATGACTAATGTACCACAATTCAACACCTCCCAGCCAGGATCTGTTCATGCAGGTCAGTTTTCACCACATTCATCTGATATTCATTCACCAGGCCCAAATGTTACCGGTCAAGTAGCAGACATTGCTGTGCAGGTTCCTGATGACATCCTACCGCTGCCATCTGTACAAATTCAGCAGCAGACACCTACAAAGGAGGCGACAAAAACAAAACAAGACACACATGAAACAGACCAACCATCACTTGTGCAGTGTCTACCAACTTGCTCACATGTGTCAGTGGGCACAAGCCCTGTCCGTGAACAGTCACTACCCAAAAGCCCTGTAGGTGAGTCACTGCCCAAAAGCCCTGTAGGTGAATCGCTGCCCAAAAGCCCTGTAGGTGAATCGCTGCCCAAAAGCCCTGTAGGTGAATCGCTGCCCAAAAGCCCTGTAGGTGAATCACTGCCCAAAAGCCCTGTAGGTGAGTCACTGGCCACAAGCCCTGTAGGTGAGTCACTGGCCACAAGCCCCGTAGGTGAACAGTCACTGCCCAAAAGCCCTGTAGGTGAGTCACTGGCCACAAGCCCTGCCCGTGAAGTGCCAGAGGCCACTCAAAGTGGCTCTGTTGTGCCTAAAGTTGGTGGCAAAAGAAAAAGGAAAATTCAAGAGACAACAAGCAGGCCTGTTACTCGCTCGCAAAAGGAACAAAAAAAATAAATGTTATAATTCAGAAAATATGTCTTTGGCCTTGTTTTGTTGACTTCAGATTATCTAATTACTATTGTATGTATGCTGAAGACTGTGTTGTTTCCAAACTTTCAAGTATGTTTTTGTACACGTGAAGTTTTGGAAATGTTAACACTCCTAATTAATGAATAGTGTTATAAATATTTATGTTTTAATCGTCTGTTCAGTAATGGTCCACCAGGAGCCAGTTGCTAAGTTTAGAGAAGCTGCCATTGACTTTGCAGCAAAACATTGCATTTGGGTGTGTTAATTGATGTAATCATTGCATGTGCATATTATTTTCATGCAATTATAAAAGCACCTATTTAACTGCAAACATCTTTCTTGTACGTGTACAGCAGGATTTTGTGTTAAATATTACTTACCTTTGGTGGCCATTGTAATGTTGTCCTTTAATCATTTATGTGTTCTTGTTTCAAGAACATCTCTGAATTGATACTAATATATATGTAGTATGTATTGATATATGCACACACACACACACAGACACACACTGTGTGTGTATGTGTGTGTGTGTGTATATATAGTACTATCTAAACTGGTATAGATGTATTTACAAAAAACATACACTTCATGCTTCCTTGTGAAAACACACTATTTTAATAATACAGGCCTAATGTTTGACAACTTTACTAAGTGTGAGCCTCTAACATTATTGGGTGCAAACAAATGTTTATTACTTAATTCACTCATGTTTATCACCATTTAAATAGGTTTCATACAAGGCCTACTTACTGCCATCAATATGTTGTGTGTACTCCAGCAATATTTAAAAAAAAAAAAAAAAAAAAAACATTTTTTATATATATATATATATATATATATAATATATATATATAATTTTTTTTTAAATTTTTTATATATATATATAATATATATATATATATATATATATACACATACACATACACATACACATACACATACACACAATATACATATAGTACAATATACACTTTATATATATATATATATTTATGAGAGAGATATATTTATATATATATAGATACACACGTATTTAAACTCATGCAGACAGGGACTTAACCAGACTTTCAAATACACACAGAAATGTATGTGGGAACAAAACATTTCATTTTGCAGGTGTGTGTATTTACTGATATGGCTGTCTAAGCACTATTTTCACACACTGCTCTTTGTTATTTTGCAAGAAAACTCAATGTTACTGAATGAAAAGTGTAGTAATGTTTTCAGAAACGAGATAAAAAAAGGATACATGTTTGTCCCACATGTGGCTATCACAAACCACAAATGTTCAAGCAATTATAACTAGAAATCCAATTGGCGTTTGAAATAAGGAGTTACAGTTTATACTTTTGTTGACCTTGAAAAGGAAACACAGCAATTTGTTAGCCATTGAGCAGTTTCATTTTGATGAGCAAAGAACAGATACCTGCACACATCTTTTGTGCTACTCTGCAATGGCTGATGAATTGGTGACAATTATGAATCCGAATTTAGGTTATAAATACATGATTTCAGAAGCAATTTTATCAACTTGCGGACACCAAGCAAGCACACGCCAAATCTATGATTTGATTCGAGCAAAATATCCTTATTACCAAAACCGTCGGCATGCGCGCAATTTTAATTCCTCAATAACATTCACTTTATCAACTAATGACTTTTTTGAACGTGTGCAGGATAAGCTAGAACACAACTATGGTTTCTGGAAGATTGCCAAAGAAAAACATTTCACCGTGAAAGAAGGCACATATATTGTTGTGAAAGGCATATTTATTCCTAATGCCAATAGCAATGGATCCGCTACTACTGTTCCGTGTGAATCGATACCTGCTGCAATATCTGCACCCTCCATTCCTGAAACCCACATTGTACAAGAACATAACTACTATGATTATGTACCAAGCCTTTCAGCTGAAAATGCATTGGAATGGGTACCCGAAGAAATGAACATACCTCCCGACCAATTGTTTGAAGAAAGCAGTGGCGATTCCTATGAGCGCTTCATGGAGGAGATGTGTGTCATACTGGATTCAGCGGGTGGGTCAAGCGTGGATGAAAAAGCCTTGCATTTCTGGAGCGACCAGTTGCAGCCAGACGAAGAGTTAATTCTAGAAGAATGGTAAATATAACAACCGTTATGAGTTGACTCTGCGTTTAAATATTTTTTTTTTTTCTAACCACCATTTTCCCTTTCAATGCGTGGATACAGCGTAACATAGCAGACTGCATAACATGTAGCGATCACAAACAAATTGTTTCCGAATACAATATAGTAGAACCTGAAAGAGTAGTACACATTGCTGACGGAATAAATATACGTACTTTCCTATCACTTTAAACATATTAGCAACATTTTACCATAACTCTAACACATACCTGTTTTGTTATCATGCTACATCTACAACATTTAAAAGCGGGTCCACCACGTATGACGTGGGACCCTTGTCATGGCCCAAGGCGTCCTTAAAAAGGATTACGGATGTAAGTCCCGCCCCCAAGCGACGTGCGCGCCTCAAAGCCTATTGGCTGTCATGTTTTGTTATAGTAACGGTAACTGCAGTGTGTCATACAGTGGGGGCGTACACTGGGCGTTAGCCGAATGTTAATTGAGTGGGAGGAGTGTTAGCGTGCGTTTCACGCTGGTTAACATGACGTCACACGTATTGCATTTGCGCATTGTGTTATCGGCCGTCCTTTCTGTCCAAACACGTCTGTTTAAAAAGAATACAGATGTACTCGTTTAGAACGAATGTAGTTTCGTATTCATTGTATTTGAAATAAAGATTTTATGTTTAATGGTATTTTCAAGATGTATTGAACGCACAACGTACGCTTTGTTTTGCGCATGCGCTAACAGTTAGTGCAGCCAAGCGTGAAGTGCGTGCGCACACTAAGATGTGCGCGCACAATTTTCAGTATACAGGCAACGTTCACATCATATACATAGTTATGCCTGCTACAAATTTAAAGAAACATTACATACTGATGTACACTTGTACTTCTAACATATAAGTGAGTGACGTGTGTATGTACACAATCATATAGAGCTGTGTAATGCGTTGTCACGGATACATATATAGTAAGGTGCCATCTTTGACCATCATGTGTTTGCTGTATTTCAGAGATGTCGGGGAAGATACAACCGGATCAATGTATGATTTCAGAAGAGTCTACCTTTATATGAGATGATTGTGAGGAGGAGCCACCGACTACTATACTACATATGGAACTAATTTTATATTGCTTGCAGCGCTTATTAACAAACAATTAAAAATGTGATACCCTTATGCCTATATTGCATAAGCACTTAATTAACATAATGATGTTGCAAAATAGTGCCTCATGAATTTTTATTGAGTGTTCTTTAATGACTACTATCATTTTATGGCATGGTGTGTTTTATATATTACAACCATTGCCACTCTGCTAACACATTTGTGAATTCTATTGTGTAATGGAACGTATGACTGTCGAAACTATGTAACAATAATAATAAGAATAATAATAATAATTATAATATGAGCATGTTCATGTATAGCGCTGCTAGTTGTACACAGCGCTTTACAGACACATTTTTCAGGCTGAGGTCCCTGGCCCGTGGAACTTACAATTTATTTTTTGCCGCCTGAGGCACAGGGAGATAAAGTGACTTGCCCAAGGTCACAAGGAGCCGACACCAGGAATTGAACCAGACTCCCCTACTTCAAAATCTCAGTGCCAGTGTGTGTCTTTACTCACTGAGCCACTCCTTCTCCCAATGTAAAGGACACTTACAACCAACTAGCCATTTCTTGTTAAAAATCTCTTGTTACATGGGTATGTTGATAAAATGGTTTGGGACTGTAGCAAATAATGTTATTGGCCAGATGTTGTGGTCCCCTACAATGCATGATGTTCTGATTATGACATCAACATCATGTAATGAAGTACGTTTCTGTGTATATTTCATTAACCTAACTAACTATAGTTTACTGTGTTTATTAAACGTTCTAAAAATACATAGTATAGTCAATATGATGATATAAGCTACCATAATAAAGCTGGTGTTATCATTTGTCGGTGTTATACATGGATCCTACACAAATTGATACAGACACAAACAGTTGTCTTACAAAGTGTGTCTATGCTAATGTGCACGTGATTGACGTTACAATTGTGACAATACTTGATAATTATCATCATGATAATGATGAAGTGACGTGATTTATATTGCAAAAATATTACCAACATTGTCATATTGGTAAATTATAAATGCTAAATGACAGTAACATTAGTGACAAATTTGTCTTCTCTGTTAACAGTTTAACACTTGGTACATGTAGGACACATCCACACACGTGTGACTTATACATACACATGTCACAAATTTAAATTAATGTTGACTATTAATTCCTAGCATTACAAAACACCAACATTGCTAAATATAAGATGTAGTACGCATTGTTGTGATTGCAGGCATTCATGCATGGAGTTTTATGATCAGTCAATTTCATCCGTGATGAATGATCTCCCGTAAGTAAAGAAATAAGTACAGTTATCCCCTTGTCTCCAAACACCTCTATATTACATTAATGGAATTTATAAGGAAACATACATAAAATGTGATGAAATGTGAGTAATCATTTTCTAATACAATGCACATGAAAGCTCAAGAGTAGCTAAATGCATATACATGATACAGAAAGTACATATATGTAACATTTGTGTTTAAACCAATATGTTGGGTTTTGACTTCAAATAATTATAGGAAGATTGATGTAGGCACATCTTATGAGAGATGTCAGCAAATATACATACCATGATCAGTCATACTGGAGATATACCTATAATGCAAAGGAACAATATATAAATTGCAAACATTGACATGCCATCTTCAGTACCGTAAACAACACAGCAAAGTGTGTATTTGGTGTTAAATGTGCAACACCATGTATATTTCATGACATTCAAAATGTAAATCAGGCTGGTGTACACATCATATGGATGTACATGTTACACTGCACCAATAACATTGTATGTAAGCATACTAGAAGCATGAATGAGTATGGGCATAATATGTGTATTGTGTTAGCATAAGGAACAACACAATGCTAAAATATTAGTGCTTTGTTACCCCAGTTGTATTCACATACACACAACTAAAGTAAAATTGAAGAGGGATTATATAACCTGTGCAACAATAACATACCGGTGCCACATCCCTTTGTGCACACAGCAGAGAGAAGAAAGGTGTGCAACCCATATTCATCTGTGTCCTACCAGAAGGGTATATAAAAAAACATTATTGTTAAGATAACATAATGTAAGTATAAAAGTAGAACTTGGAACATATATGTTTGTACTTACAAGAAAAAAATGAATTGATGAGATTCTGGCGTGTCTGGCCACCACTGGCTGTTTGTTCATTTTCAGCAGCTACATGGGTGGGATGCTCGTCTACCACAGGCTCAGCTAGGTCTGACTGTACATTGTGCCTCAGTGCAACATTGTGCAAAATGCAACAGGCAAGGATAATATCAGACACTTTTTGAGGCTTGTATAGAAGAGCCCCACCAGTTCTGTCCAGACACCTAAATCTGGTCTTGAGTAGGCCAAATGTCCTCTCTATAACAGATCTTGTAGAGATATGGGCTGCATTGTACCTCTCCTCTGCTTCAGTTTGAGTGTTTAGCACCGGAGTCAAGAGCCACGGCCTAATTCCGTATCCGGAGTCACCTATAATGAATGGAGCACACATAAGCTGACATTAGTGATCAAATTGTACAATGCCAACATTCCTAAATAAAAAAGTGTTTTGTGTTAGAACATGTAAATGTGTACTCACCCAGCAGCCAACCATGTTCAAAATGTCCCTCTTCGAACGCATGGAAGACTGAAGAGTTCCTCAGGATAGAGGAATCGTGACTGGAACCAGGGAATTTGGGTACCACATGCATTATCCTCATCGTGGCATCACATACCACCTGTACATTGAGTGAATGGTAGTGCTTCCGATTGCGGTACACATGCTCACTCTGACTAGGTGCAATCAAAGCAACATGTGTGCAATCGATTGCACCCAGCACACATGGTATCCCTGCTATATTATAAAAGCCAGTCCTGACTTCCAGCCACTCTGTCGCCTCTGTAGGAAAATGAATATAATTCCTAGCGCGTCTATTGAGTGCATAGAGAAACTGGGTCAAGGCCCGCGAGAATGTAGATTGCGAGACCCCGCCCACTATGCCCACAGTTGTCTGGTATGACGCGGAAGCAAGATAATGTAATGAGCACAGCATTTTAACAAGCCCAGGGACTGCACGACCTCTGGCTGTGAAAAAATCTAAATCTCCCCTTAACTCCTGATAAAGAGCTAAGATTGCTGCTGAACTCAAACGATAGCGACTTACAATCTCCTCCTCACTCATCCCATCTAACAGGGTTCTCTCCCTGTACAGACGCGGACGAGGCACAACTTGTCTCCTCTGTCTTCTCCTCTGATCTCCTGTCCCTCTCCCTGTCTCTGTCGTATCCGCGTGACTGTCCCTGTCACTGTCACTGTCCCTCGGTGTGTCCCTCCCTTGCCCTATATGATTGTCTTCATCATCAAGCATGTCATAGAAAAGAATGTTCCTCCGTCTCCTAAACAATCTCAACATTTTGAAATGAGTAGCTGTGAATGATCAGGTAATGGGCGTCCTTTAAATAATAAGTATGTGATGATGTCAGGTGACATAGTAAAATGCAAGGTGTTACATTAACATAATAAAGTACTTCTGTGGCAAGCTGTGTGCAGTTCTTGTTATAAGTATTTGTTGTGTGTATTCTGCAGGGAATGATGATATTTGGCAATGATGTGACGTGAACCTTTGTAGAAACATTGCTTGCAAATAAATAGTTGCATGTGCAATGCATGTAACACTTGTGAACGCAACAGTCAGTCATGTAATTAGGCAAAAAGGCTGAGATTGACGTGGGAAAAGTTTTGTGTAACATGTGTAATTAGGCATGTTATTGTGACATGTTGACAACAATGAATAGTCGTGTGCATATGCATGCATTTCTGTAAGGAGGATAGTTGGTATAGAATGAGTTAACAAGGTGTCCCAATGCTGAATTACTGTACATGTGTGTATAAGTTAGGTTGAAGTGCTTGTAATGCTACGGTTACAATGTAAACATGCAATGTGATTGAGCGTCCAATAAGTGACGTCATGAAAATAGGGAGGACCCAAAAGTATATGTAAACATGAGAATTTAGATGTACATGAACGTTTAAAGATGCGTGACACATTACAAGCATTGTGTAATGTAAAGGAACATGAATATACTGTGTATGTGTGACATGTGTGACATGTGTAACATAATGTAAATAATTGTCGCTCAGTTCATTAAAATGTGTGATATGATGTGAGGTTCTCCTTTAAGAGTTGAGTATAGTATTTTCCCTTGGCACATCATCACATGATGAGTAATGTGACCCGCAAATGCTGCAAACATGTAAAAGTATAATGTTATGCAAATAATACACGTCAGCTGTGACACAATGCAGGGAATGCCCCCACACTGTAATGCAAATGACGTTTGTATTGTGAGCAATGAAACGTAAACAGTACTATACTGTTATACGTCCCCGCTCCATTGACTCCATTGATGTACAGAAGTTTTTTTTTCTAAGTGCCGTTGCGGCAGCCTTAGCGATCGTTCTCCCCTCCAAACTGCCAACTTTAGTTGGCGGGAGAAATTGGCCATAACATCTCAATTTCGTAGTGCCGATCAGGCCCGATAAGCTGTTTTTTTTTGTTGAATCCAGCCGATTTAAAAAAGTGGCGATCAGTGGCGAAAACAGGCTTATCGGCAGCCGACTGGCCATAACAAAATAATCGGCTCCGAAACCTGGCGAAATCAAGCACTTATCGGCGCTTACTGAATCTCAAACCCAATTTTGGCTATAAAATGGTGATAATTCCCTTATCAACGCTTACTGCATGAGGCCCTAACACTGTTGGATTCTTTCTGAAATGCTGTTGAGGATTTGACTGTGAAATTCAAGCAGCACAGCATTAACGAGTTTTACTTTGTGTAAAACACAGCCCAAAAGATTGCTAAACATTTGAAAGACTAGCTGGGAGTTCTGTTTCCTTTATTTGTCTAGCTTTTCAATCAATTTATGTGAATATTCCAAATATTATAAATGCTGCAAAAAATAAATCTGCAGGGACGTATTATTTTTTCAGGCTGCATTTTGATGAATGAGACTTGGAAAATGCCTCTCTTTTTCATGTCAGATTTTCATAAAATACTTCCCTTTCATAAGTGTATCCCTGGTTACTCAACAGCCTTCACCTACATTGTAGGGTCAACTGGTTGGCTTTCTCTGATTTAACAGTGTTGGGAAGATAAAAGGCTTTAAAGGTGCAATCCCACATAGCTGGCCAAAAAAAAAGCAAAACAAAACGGCCAACCTACTGCAGAGGTACCATCGGTCCTAGAATGGGGACTAGCACCTACAGACGACAAGGGTGAGTCGACTGCCCCAGGGGTGTTGGGGGTGAGCCTCCAGGTGACCGCGGAGCACGATAGTTCCTTAAGTCTGGTCACCCGGGCGAAGGGCTCCCCTCCGCATCGCGTCCTGGCGGAGGTGTCCTCATTAGAAGATAGCTGTCCAGTGGTGCGAGTGGACCAGTGCCCACTGCCTATCGTGCCAGCCGAGTGGTAAGGAACCCCCTTGCTCCCCACAGGCTCCGATGGAGGTGGCCATGAAGAAGGCCAAAGTTACGGTTCCTGAGCGGAGTGTGAGCCCGTGCGCTCCGACCCAAGTGGTCCCAGGACTGGGATCCAATGCTCCCGAGTTTCGAGCCAGTGAGTGGACTGTCCCAGAAGTGTTGTGGACAGGTCCTGAGATAGCCGAGGTGGAAACTGACAGCGTCCCCGAGGACCTGTTGGCCACCGGGAATCACCGCAGTGGTAAGGTATCTACCCTTTACCCCCTGCCAGGTGAAACAGAGACTTTGAGGAAAGAGACATGGCCCATTGCTCGCTTCCCAGTGGAAGCCTCGCCAGTATATAGGGACAAAGACTGTGTAAAGAGGGATTTAGCGAAAATTGCCTCCTTTGGGCCCAAAAAGAAGCGGCCTATTCACCAAGTAGTGGACCGCGGGAAAGGTCCTGGCCGCCTGGCCTGCTGCTTCCAGGCCGTGGATGACCGGGTAAAGACCGGTTTGACAGACATTGTACTCTTCCTTCCACCAGGGGGAGGAAGTAGTACAGAACCGGTAACTGTCACCCCAGAGTGTGCTCTTCAAGAGATTCACCAGGGGGAGGCTCACGGACGCAAAAGTGAGGTACCCCCACATGATCAGTTAGGGGCACCCCACAACTGGTCTCAGCTAGTCTCGGGTATAGTATGTGAATTGCCATGTACCCTGTTGTGTAAAGTCGAAATGATAAGTTGTATTTTCTATGCACTGCATTTTGATTATATAAAAATTGTGCCGAGTGACGTCGTTCCCCAAGCGGGGACGTTGGATTTTCACCAGGGGGAGAGTGTAAGGGGGTCACCCCCGGTTCCCCTGATTTTCCTTTGCCCCCTGCCTTACCCCTGTGGCAGTGGGGGAAGGGGACGGCGACTTCTCCCGGCGGGCACCGCCCTCTTGGTTTTGGCGCGAGCTTCGCCCATGCGCAGTAAAGATCGAGCACGCGGTCCCCATAGAAAAGAGCTTTGCCAAGGACTACAATTCCCAGCAGCCTCTGGGGACTGCACTTTCACCCTTGTCACAGGCAGCATTGAAGCCAATAGAGCTGGCAGATTCTCATGCTGCAGAGTTGCAACAATGTTGTGTGCAGACAGGGTTTTTGTCAGTTGCAGCACGTTAGGCAGTCAGAGACCGGAGCAGCCCAGGGAAGGAGGTAGGGCCCGAGATAGCTCAGCTCCCCAGTAAGGTGAGTGTTGACAGGGACAGCCCTCAGGTTAGGGACCCTGCCACTTACATTAGTGGGAGCTGGGAAAGAAAGGTTACAGAGAGTTGGAGTCAGGGAGCTGTGAGGGAAGGAAGGGTGCGGGGAGCGAGTGCAGCTCCTGCCCCATATAGGTACCTACACCCCAGATAGGCCCCAACTCCCCACTAGTTTAGTGGGTAAGTGCTTAGGGAGGCCCAAGATAGGGACGCTGCCCTTAGCATAGAGTGCTGCCTTGTCAGAGTCACGGCTTTTAGTGCTGTGAGGTCTGACAGGCAGGCACCTTGTTGCGCAGCACGTTGGCTGCAGCATCCAGTGAGCTACAGCTTGCTGCTGTAGGCGCTGGGACTCGTTAGGTCTTAGTAAGTACAGTCAAGGCTGGGAAGAGTTAGGGGAGTGGGGCAGGTTATTAACCCCGGTAGGCCTCTAGGAGTTTTCCCCAAACCACTTTAGGTTGCGGTACCACAGGGACAGGCCCTAGGTTAGGGTTCCTGTCACGTTAGTACCAAGTGTTAGTTAGGGACTCAGCGGACGCTGCGGTTCCTCTAAAGCGGTTCGGACCCACGTTGGGGTCCGCAGAGACTATTCCAGAGGGAGACCGCCCTGGCGGTCTGCGTACAAAGGAGTTCGGTTGGAGGATCTGACGGATTCATCACACGTCTGACCCTTTGCGAAGCCAGTTGCTGATCCGAGTACCGGACACAGGTTATATAAAGGTATTGCGTGATATGTTATATTGCTTGTTAGTAAAGTCACTCGTTAATATATATATTCCCGTGTATGTGATTATTGTATTGTCCTGCGAGGAACCACTCCCCCTCTGGTGGGAGCCATCGCAGGTGGAGGCGCTGAATTGAGTAAGTGGTTACCCCTAGTATAATTGCCCCAGGTTCCCCGTGGCGGAAGCTCAGCCCTCCTGCGAGCCAACAGGTAATGCACCACACCTATGGTAACACCGTATGTTCCTTGCACCCACATCAGATCTGCGATTGGGGGGGGGGGAATACCCGTTACAAAAGAACCCTTTGTTTTACCTCCTGCCTGAGAGTGGAGTATATTGGGAGGAGAGGGAGATAACTCTTTTGCAGATACTCCACCCCACACAACTGGGGGCTGCACAAGATGGAGGCGCTGCACCATTAAGAAGAATTCGGGCTCAGCCCCAGAGATGCCTGTCCTGTTATCCTCCATGACATCGCGGGAGACCCAGGCCCTCCTATTACAAGCAGGTATGCACCACCAAAATCCCTATAGCCAGAATGAGAGTTACCTGAGGAGGCCAAATGTGAGGTTGGGACAGGGAGGACCGGCTACATAACCTTAGTCACTTATGGCGCACCTCTCTCTTGTGGACTCACTTTTTTCCACACATGGACCCTCAAATGAACAATATCTCTAGTCAATCCATACCATCTGTCACAAATGGCACACTGGTGAGCAAGTGACTTATATATGCAACCAGGGTTAATACACACAGCTAACTAGCGGCCTCCCCTTTCTCCCTCACAAGGTACTTCAAATGAGTTAATACTCCAGTGACAACACTACTAACTAATAGCATATAAAAAAGCGCCTTACCTAAAAATGAACCTGTGAGGTGATAGGATCATAGTTTGCACACTAGTGCATTAGGACCTGAGTGGACAGGTGAAAAAGGAAAATCTTGAAAGAGCAGTGCTGCAGAGCCAATGCGGGGGCCAAATCCGTGCTATTGATAATTCAGCACTTCTTGATAGATGAATCAGGAGAATATTATCACATACACCAACAGCGGCTATAATTGATTAAGTGAGTACCCCTGATGGGTTAAAGTCCTATGAGAGAATGAACAAACCTGACAGTTGTAGACAGGCTGTAAAATCCCCTCTCAAGGAAAAGACTGGTGACCCCTTGGCAGTGGCAGTTTATATCCACTGCCTTTTGATCTTTGTGCATGATGTAAGTAGGCATCTAAACCGTGCAGGGGATTCTGCTGAATGGGGAGTACTGCGCTATGGTCTTTCTCTTTTCTTTTATCCATAGGAATTTCATCAATTTGAAGTGACAAATTAGGATCTGCACTCAGTATTTGGAACTGGTTCTTATTACAGTACTGGGACTGGTATCATTATACTAATTCATCTTGTGCTGTGGATTTGTTTCTCATTTTGTAATGCTAACTCCAGTGTTGTAAACTGTTTGTGAGCAGGTGTTATAAAAAACATTACTCTGTTACAATATGTAGTTATCCCGCTGCCACCATCAAAGGAATTATTAAAGGTACGTATAGAGCCTTTGGTCTCTGTTTATTTAGAAAACTATGCACTTAACACACAAAAATCTGTTGTAGCAAAATGTGTCCGAAAATGTAAATTACTCTAAGGCTGCGCTTATAGTGCCGGCGAAGGCGAAGCAACGTCACCTGAAAACAAAAGCATTGTTGCCGTCGCAAGCGCTTATAGTAAGTATGACGCGATGGCGCCGATGACAGCGACCAAAAATTTGGAGGCCCATAAAATTTGATTTTTTAGAGGCTGTCGCCACATGTGACAGCCTCTGAACCAATCAATGGCCAGGTCACCAGCGACGTCGCCGAAAGTTAAATTATAACTTTCGCGGGTGGCGACGGCGACATCATATGTCGCCGTCGCGCGCACTATAAGCGCGGCCTAAGCGGGTCACAGTTCAATTAGAGCCCCAAGTATTACTTAATAAAGTTTAGCATTAATATACAAAAATTACAGTGCTTAGGTTACAGAAAAAGATTATTACAAGATCATATAGTTATAGTAAATGCAGACAATTTCATCATATAAAAAAAGAGTAAACAAGGAATTCCTATATGTTACCACTAAGTATAAAGTTTTTTCCTCACAAAGATCTTGAGTTGAAAAGTCTGTGAGTTCACGTGTCTTGTTGATGTGAAATACTCCCTTGGTTAAAATCGAAATTCATAATTCAAATGTATGACTTGAACTTAATTGGGGTGACCTACCCTGGATGGCCCACTAGAAGTGACACGTGTTGGTTAGAGGGTCGTAAACGTTAAGCAGAGCTGACTCTACTAGCCTCAAAACAACCTCAAAGTTTGTGAATAATCACTGGTACATTCCAGAGAGGGGTGACCCACAGGTTATACCCTCATTAAAGGACTTTATTAAAAATCAGAATATCATGTGACATCATCTGAGGAACATGCTAAGAATTACATGTGTGTATCCGTGGCACCGAGTGGCATATAATGATTACAGACATGTCAGGTTTAGCAGGTACTGGGGAACAGATATTCATTTGTTGCTCAGGTTTAGGGGTAAGACGGTCATGCTTAGTCTTGCCGCATCCGCCACGAGCGCCTGAATGTATTGATGTGACTCACGTGTGTGTAAGTATTAGTTAAGGAAAGTTATGAGGGCATTTAGATATTGAGAAGAAAGCTAAACGTCATTTTTGTACAGTTTTTTTACTCTGTCGTAAAACTCCCAATCTAACAGCTGATTTACGACGGGGGTGGGGTTATGCTGTTTCCATTGAAAAATAAAGTATTTAAATCTTAGCAATGATTCTGAACATCAGATTTCAAAAGAGGTGTATTTGGACCAAACACGTGGATATCTCATGTTCCTGAGCCAGTGACCTCTCTGGGAGAAAACCTATGGCATTTGGGTAATGTAATGTACAGTATAGGGCTTTCTGTTTTTGTTTTATCCTTTCATTTTGAGAAACTGTTCTGCATCTATTGTAACTGTATGTTCTGGTAACCCTTTTTTCTGTAATCTAAGCACAGCATTTTTATATATATTAAAACATTTAATAAGTAATGCTTTGGGCTCTTAATGAACTGTTCTCTGAAGAGAGTATTTACATTTTTGGACACATTTTGCTACAACTGGTGTTTGTGTGTTAAAGTGCATAGTTTTTTCTATGATAAACAGGGACCTGGGACCCTAGCAAATATTAATTTGATATCTCTTATTTGCATAAATATCCAGGGTGATGGAAGTGTATAGATAATATGATCTATTGAGTAAGGGGTTTATATTAACTCATTGGAGGTACTTTGAGCAGGTGAATGGTGAGTTGCTAGAGTAGTCATGTGTATTATGCCTGATTATATATCTAAGTCACATGCCCACTTGTGTGCTGTTCGTGACAGGTGGTATATGGGGACGGATTTAGGAGAGATGTTTCTCATTTGAGGGAGGTTTGCAGAGGTGAAAAGTGGGACCGCTTGCGAGCGGTGTATTAACCCTTGTCCCGTATGCAGGTCATGTGCTCACAGGTGTGCCGTACGTGACATCCACTATAATAGTATCACGTTAAATCGGGGTTTTGTAGTCATGGATTTTTTAGTTCACGTTTTGTTGGTGTTATTACAAGTTTATTCACTTAGATATTTCACGTACTGTATATAACACAATATATTAAAACATACAATTTAGATGTCAGATTTCACATATATTAATCATTTGTACCATGGCATAAAGGGGTTTGAAGAGCGCCCTATATTTTTTAGTTGTATAAAAACACTAGTTAAACCTCCCATACAGTATTTATGTAATCTGAAAACTAAAGAATTATATATTTTAATATTTGAAACAATGGTTTCCCGTGTCAGTATTACCCATGGCTCTTCCACAGCAGATGTCTGTCAGTTATTTTTTAGGAGCTGAAGTAGTGAGGTGACCCTCGTGGTGTCCATGTGCTGGGTCCACAAATTATTTGTTATGCAGGTGCTCAATTCTTGTGAATGTCTCACCGTTGTTAGACCATTTCCATGTATACAAACTTTGGCCAGAAGGCAAGGAAGATCATCTGGAACATTTACCTTGATATCTGCAGAATCCAATCACCCATTAATTTGGTTCTCTTTGGTCAAAAGGCGAGCAAGAGGTGCCAAGATAAAAGGGCATTCAGCCTCCAGGCCAACTTACCTAGCATAACCTTTACACTTGGATAGTGACTAAAAAAAAGCAAACATACAAAATAAATCAATGCACCATGACAGTAATGACATTAAATGCTTTAAGTGTGTTGTGCATAAACAGATTAAGAAGTGTATCAAAACGTGCAGTTGCATGACAATGCTCTTCGAATAGACTACAAATTGAGAGGGCACATTTATTTTTATGGCAAAAAGATTCGAGTTGCAATACAGTATCCACAATGAAAATGTGAATTGGAGATTCTGTGAATGTTCCACTCACATGTTCCACATGAAGCTCAAGCAGTGAGGTTATATAGAGTGACCAACTCAAAAGGACATCCTGATATTCTCTTCATACATCCATTATGAGTTCCATGAGGTTCAAAGGAAAAGGGGAGGGGAATCCCACATAGAAAAGACAAAGCAAATATACTAAAGATTGCTTTTATAATGTAAAAAAAACACAAAGTAATGCACTCACATAGGCAGCTTTGAGGTAAGCATTCAGACCACCCAGGGTCACAGAACTGGAAATAGACAGCAGCACTTCCTCTCAGCCCTTGATCCTGCGAAATGGCCGCTAAGCAGTAGATGTACTGTATTCACAGGGTTGAAAATCAGGAACCGAATCTCAGCTGCAGTCCACCAGCAACAGACAAATGCCCTCCCAACGTTTGTATGTTCTGCAAAACTCCGCCCTACGCGTTTCACTCAAAATCACCCGAGGAAGCTCATATATGAGTGAAACGCGCAGGGCGGAGTTTTGCTGAACATACAAACTTTGCAAGAGCATTTGTCTGGTTCAACTTTAGTTGAAATTAATTTTGGACCTAGTGTTTTTAAGACCTTATTGTGTTGATATCAAATGGTTCGACTATTGGTCCTAAACAGTCTCTGATTCAATAAGGAATTCTTACATTGGTAGAACTCATACTGTATACACATCACTGACACTTTCATGGGGGAAAGTTCAGTTGTTGGTATCTGCAGAAAACAGAGTACTGTACAGTAAATGCCTCTTTGTTGCTATGTAAGAAAACAAATGTAGGCTCAATTGATACTTTAAGAAGTGAAATTAGTACCAAGTCTGAGATACCAAGAATGTACTGTATGGACAGTTTTACTTCCTCACTGTAACTTATAGTAAGGGTTGTTCTGCTCTTGAATACAGATTGTTTAAATCTATACTGCATTGTCTCTGTCCCAGAATTAGTTCAGGTTTTTCCTTTCTTCATGATCGTCAGTAAACTCAATAACATTGTTAACTAGCCACTCAGAAGGAAATCTGTAAAAGATGATTTAAAAAGCTTATGAACCATCAAAATGTCAGGAACTTTCTCACTTCCTGGAGCGTTCTCTTGTTCTGGAAACATTGTCTCCTTGCAGTCTGTGTTCAGGTAAGGCATTTTTTTTGTCCTTTTTTAGAATTGTAAACACCGCAATGCCTAAAACAAAACGTAATGCAGCAGTGGAGCCTGCGTAGTCACACTTGGAAAAGAAGTCATATTGATAGCTTGGTTCATGGTCTCCTAAACTGCAGCACTTTGGTCCCTGATTCCCACTATCACCAGCCCTGTTACAGTTGTACTGTAGTAATCCAAATGTTTGGGGAGCGCAAGTATATATGAAATAAAATATATACAAAATATAGTGCAATACGTATGAACAATCTTGTGATCTTTCAGTCTCTGTATCTATGAGATGTGTACTCACAAATTACTCATTCTTTGGTTGGATCTTAGGTAGGTAGCGCTGTGTTCTGCGTCCTCCGTCATTCAGGATAGTGCCACTCTACGCGCTTCACTGGAACTTCCGGTTTCCTCCTGACTCCAGATCCAGCCGGGAGATTCAAGCCGGAAGTGCAGGACGCGAGGCAGAGCAGAGGGAGGCAGAGAGAACGCCAAGAGACCTCGATCGGCTGTGCTCCAGTTATTATTCATATGCCTATTTGTCTTTGACACCATGAGAGTGCATTTCAATCATTTTTATTAGATACAATTTTTATACAAGTACACACTATGTTGGGTCCTTTACTTTAACAGCTGAAGTGACCAGACCAAAAGGGCTCAAAAGAATACCCGAGAAAAACTATTTCAAGTTCATCCAATTGCCACTGTTATGAAAATGCTTACAAAGAATGAGTAATTTGTGAGTACACCTCTCATAGGATACAGAGACTGAAAGATCACAAGATTGTTAATATGTATTGCACTATATTTTGTATATATTTATTTCATATACACCTGCGCTCCCCAAACATTTGGACTCCTGCTGATAAGAGATTGAGAAAAACAATCAAGAAACAGTTTGAGCTGCAAATTAATTTACTTTTATTTAATTTTATTTTTTCACAGATTTTGTACAATTAAATAACACTATTTTAGTTTATTTAATCACTTCTAATATATCACGATATATATTTACTTATTTCAAGTATACATTTGATCTAAGCGCCGATAAGGGTAACACTTGGTTTGGTATCTGTTACAATTGTAGCACTGTTCTCCCCGTCCCCCAACCACCCCTCCCCTCCCACCCCCTGGGAAGATTACACAGTCTATGCTACCTAGTGCGTGGTGTGCAATACCTGTTATGGTCAGGAGAGCTGAGCTGATCTGCGGTAGTGTGGAGATCAGGACAGGCATAGGTTCTTACTCTGGTTCTTCTCATGGTGCTTAGCGCCTGCAGCAGTAGTGGGCTCCAGGATGTTCGAGGTAAGCCCCCACTATTGCACTCTTTCCCCCGCAGCCCAAGGACTGATACTCAGACTGAGGTATGTTAGAACAGGATCTTTATTAGCTGGCACTCACTGCAGTTCTTTCTCACACCGATGCATGGTCCCAGAGGTCCCATTGCTCTGGATGGTGCTTTGCCCTTATAGTACAGGGCCTTAGGTTGAATCTGATGCTCCCCCAGCTCAGAGGCCGGGGGTGAGCACACCACTCATCCTGCCATAGGAGAGACTGACAGCTCTCTGCTTCCTCTCTCTTCAAAAGCTCAAGCAGGACTCTTATTAACTTGGTTGCGCCCTCCTAGGATTCTCAAGAAGGGGCGGGCTCAGGGTCTATACCTATCCCTGATAGGCTTACACAGGCCATGAGTCACCACCTTACTTCTATCACTCATAGGAGGGGCATAAGGGAGGTCAAGAGCCCATAGATTTCACCTGTGTAAACAGGTCCCCTCCGGTCCCCAGGTCCTCTTGTTTGCCCCCCCTTACCTCCGCTGCGGCGGGGGATGTTGTGGGGAGGTGCAGGTGGCGACATGCTCCTCGGTGGCTCCTGGCAAGGGGCACTGACATGTTGGAGTGCGGGCACATGCGCGGAGAGTCGCGCATGCGCAGAGGGAACTCCTACGGCCATTACCAGTTTGCGCATGCGCAGAAGGAGTCGCGGTGGCCATTATATAGTCCTGCATGCACAGTATGCTAGGCGCACGCGGCGGATGTTAGGGATAGGCTCTACGGGGACCACTAGCCCCATAATGCATAGGGGCATGCTAACCACATGTCGCACGAGAGCCAATAGGGCTGCAGTATTCCCCTGCAGGGATTAGTTACATTTGCTGCGCTCAGGCAAGATAGTCAGTCGGAGCTGGGACACAGATAGGGGAGGTTGTAGGTGCAGGGTGTCTGTGGCCCCCGCACTAGGCCAGGTATCCCCTTAGGCCCCAGCTAGGCCCCGACTCACTTGGGAAGCTTGTGGCTGCTACAGGAACAGGCCCTCAGGTAGGGACCCTGCCCCATTTGCTGTTTGATAAGTTCAGGTACACAGCTGCAATGCTGTGCAACCCTGATAATTGTGGTCTTGGACCAGACCACCACTGCAAGGTACAGAGACTATCTTCATGGTGGGACCTTCCAGCGGGATACCACCCCACGCGGCGGCGGACTCATCGCTGGATCAGCGGATCCACTCTGTCTTCATGTTGGCACGCCCGAGTGTGGACACACCCGGCAGGTACCTCACCACAACACGTGCACCAACCAACAACTCAAATTAGTGGGCAGCGCTGTCTCACACATTGGGGCTAGGTGTGGGACTCTTTGGGACACGGTGTGGGGGAACACGGTGGTGGGTTACGGCCGTGCCAGTAAAGGTTATTGTTGTTTTGTAACCAGTGTGTGGTTATTGTCATTGGGTCCTGTGAGGGGCTCCACCCACTACGCTGGGATCCCTCTCAGGTGGAAGCGCTGCCCCGATACTACTATTATATCACCCCGGGCTCTCCGTGGCAGAGGCTTAGACTGAGTCCATAGAAGGACAAGCAGCGCTGAGCCGTGCGGACGCTCTGTGCTGAGTCCCTGCATCCTCCATGAGGATGTCTTTAGAGGGGGCTCACGCGAGCGTCTGCAGGCGTGCTGAGGCGCTGTATTTTTCAGCCGACAGCCAAACTGTTTTTCAGAGCGCTGTCGGCTGAAAACATCGAATCAGCGCAGAGCAGTGTCATTGTCACGGCGCCGTGACGACGGTGCGTCACGGGCGATTGGCCCAGCGACGTCACTGCCCCGCCTCCCTCAGTCTCCCCCCGCCTCCCGATCGCGCCCGCTGGCTCGCCTGCATGGGCATGAAATCGCGCAGATTTCAGCAGGCGAGCCTCAGCGTCAGCGCGGTCCAGCCCTACTTCCCCTTCTATGGCCCCAGCCTTAGGCTATCTGTGAGCCAACAGGTAAAGGCAGCACCAGTAACCTCTTTGTTTAGGGGGAAACAGGATTACTGCCTGCAGCTAACAGGACTTGCATAACAGGGATAACAGGGGGGAAAGAAAGGTATAATGGGACATACCCTGTTACACTGTATATAATAGACAATCCTACTCTCTGCCTATAGTGCCCTGAATGCAACTGCAGATATTATTTCCCCCCCCAATTAACTACTAATCTTTGGTTTCCATATAGCTCTAATAATGAAGGCATGATTTAAAAAAGGTAGGGAAAACCCCAGATTCTATGAAACTTTGCCAAATAAAGTTTGCTTCTTAATTTTGCTACCGGATTGCATAATTTCCCCAAGATCAAACACGTTGCCTAGGTTCATAGAGCAGATTCATAGCCATGACCTCTTCCCACACACGTTTTATAATGATGCTCTACATGAGAATAACGCACGATTTTCTGAACTACTTTTTTGGTCACCTAACACATGGGCCCTTATTCACTAGACAACAGTAGCTGTTAGCGCTCCTTCATTTTCACATCACTATATCATAAACTAGAGGATTGTACTCTGCATTCAAGTCAAGCAGGATCAGTGATATTCATTACATTATCACCGATTGATCTTTCTTGGCATGAAGTCCTTTATTCAGAAACATGTTCAGCTTTTAGAGACAGAACATTTGTACAATTATTATCAGTAAAATGTATTCTCTGTTGCATATAAAATCAGTTTCTACTTTAATCAAGTTTTTTCTTCCACCCCTGATGAATTGACGGTTTATCAAGTTCCATAAATATAAAATGATGTCTAGCAAATGCATTATTATTGTTCCATTATTTTCTTGGTATTCCTTCATTTTTTTTTGTACAAACAAATACATTTGATGTATTAGATCAGCGGTGCGCAAACTGCGGGGCGCGAGATTACCGACGGGGGGCGCGGGGTTTACAGAGGCCCCACGCTCTTCCCGAAAGCACTTAAATGAAGTGCCGGGAGAGCTGCAGGGCCTCTGTAAACAATACTTACCTTGATTCAGCCGGCATCTGGAGGCGCGTCGTCATGGCATGACGCCGTGGGGTCATGTGACGTCACGTTGCTATGGCAACGTGACGTCATGATGCCCAGACGCCGGGAATCAAGGTAAGGAGGAGGAGGGCGGGGGGCGCATGGAGAGAAGGACATCCGGCGTAGTGAAAAAAGTTTGCGCCCCCTGTATTAGATGAACTGCATTTTTACCAATAGGCTAAATGTATCTGACAAATACTAACAATAATAGATGTTGTGCTTTTGTTGATCTTTTCCTCCTTTAGTTGTTAATACACAGAGCAGACCTTCTTTCCTGAATAATGACAGCAGTGTACTTGGAGCAGGCCAATGTTATTATATATTTCCTTCTATGGATATTCCTCTTTGCATCTTCCTGAGTCAGGAAGTTTGGGAAGTAAGCAAGTGTGAAATTTGTCCTCTGGTTCAGACTGGTTTTACAAGAATATTGTACTATAAAACGTTATACTGGAACATTGCCTGACATTTTATCAACTATGTTGCATTTTGTGGCAATTTCTGTTGGACACAGATACTTATAGGCTTGCAATTCCCAAATGAACTTCAATGGTGTGGAAAAATGACATGAAATAAGGGTTTTGAGAGAGAGACTACTCTTAGAGTTCCAAGTTCGTGGAGAGACACCAGTGCATAAAAAAATCCATCTGTCACACTTATATTTTTGGTGTATTTCAATGTTGGTGAATTTACCCATCTCTACTTTCTTCTCGGTGTAAGGGCTATCTTGATTTGAACCCTCTTGTATTCCTTTTTTACATACTCCAACTGGGTCACATTATGAACCCCTCAAGATTCGCTTCTACAGAGATGTCACTCAGACCTATCTGTCCACACTATCTATCCCCCTGCCATCAAATAAAGAGTATTTGATTGCCTTTTAGCATTCCCATCATTGTGTCTCTTTATTGCCACAAACGTAATAGATTTTCATTTTGTCACCTACCCTGTAGGCCAGGGCCAGGTACGGTTGGGCTATATTCCAATATATTGAAATATCATGATAACAGAATCTTTCTGTGTGCTGATATGGGAGATTACGTGTTATCGCGATATTCCGGGATGCCGGTGCAGTGAGAGCAGCTTTGAAGCTGCCGCTGTGATGTCTCCCTCCCTCTCTCCCAGATTCCCCCTCCATCCCTGCTTCTGAATGCTGACTCAGAGAGAAGGGGAGGAGCTTTATGTAGCATGATGAAGAGCATGTGGGAGCAGAGTCAGCGGTGAAAGGTAGGAGCTCCACACTTTCTTTTTGTTAACTCCCCCCTTCCTTGGGGCACTTAACCTCTTCTTCTCTCCCCCCTGGGACACTTAACCCCTTCCCCTCTGGGGCACTTAACCCCTTCCTTATCCTCGCCATGGTACCCTTAACCCCTCCACCACCCTCCCCATGGTTCACTTAACCCTTTCTCTCCCCCCCATGGGACCCTTAATCCCTTCCCCACCCCACTTGTGACCCTTAACCCCTTCCTCTCTTCCCCCTTGGGACCCTTAACCCCTTCCTTTCTCCCCACCAGGGCACTTAACCCTCCCCCTTTCACACCTGCCGAAGGATTTAACGATCCGAAACGCGTTGTGTGTGCAGAGACCTGGACCAGAAGCAGTGTGTCTGCTCGAGGACACCGTAGCCGGCGCCTGCACTGAGGGTGATCAGTCCTGTAGACCGGACGCGGCGAACAGGAGCATACTGCACCGGAGAGCGGAAGGCTGACGTCGGGGTCCTGGAGCAGTTTTTTTACATGTGAGTTAATTGTTATCTCACTCTTTTTTTGTTGAATAAACATATTTTTATTGATCTGTGTGGCGCTGTCTCCCACTATATGCGCTCTGAGTGGCCCATTCCTGACGCACAGAGGGAGAAGTAGTGGAACTGACTAACAAGAAGATAGAAAACACAGATACCTACTGTATAGCACTACCCAGTACCACACAGGCCCGTGTGAGTACATATTGTATATGTTCCCATCACCCTTGTGTTTTAATCACTGGTCTGATATTGTGTTTTTCAATTACTGGTCTGACACTAATTCTGATCCTTGTCTGCGCCCCTCTATTTCACTCTTTACCTATGTCTCCTTGAGGATCATGGGAAGATCCTTTTCCAGGGGTTGAGCAGCAGACACTGAGCATTTGAAGTGTGGTATGTTTATATGTTTATTTTCACCCCATTCTTCTGTTCAGTATCAAGAACTGTGTAAAGGGAGCACCCCAGTTTACTTCTATCATTTCCTCCCCCTTTCATGCCTGCACTTCACCCTTCACTGTTTCCACCACCCTCACCCTTTATGAACATTTAAAAAAAATAATGAAAACAGATTTTTTTGACAATTCTTGATTGTCAAAAAATCTGTTTAATATATTATGATTTTATAAGTGTGTCACGTGTATTACTGCTGTGAAGCGCTATGTACATTAATGGCGCTACATAAATAAAGACATACATACATAAGTGAAAAGTGTTTTTAAATGGAGGGAGTATTGTGGGTGAGAGTTATTGGATGTGGGGAGGATGGATGAGGGTGATGTTAGGGTGATAGGACCAGTGTATGTGAGAAAAAGTGAAGTGCAGACATGGAAATGGTTTGAGAATGAAGGTCTCTTTGTGCTAGTAAATCTAAAGAAAATGTGTTTATTTTGAGAACACATTTTATTTAGGATTTACTAGGACATTTTTAGACTTTTTATTTTAACAAATGCATACATCGTTATCACGATAAATGTCTTAATATCATTATAATGGTGAGAATTTTGATATTGACCAACCCTAGGTCCAGGCCCGCCAATAGGAGAGGGAGTGCAGGGACATCTGTCCCTGATGTAGTTCAAACTCACAGGTTAGGTCCCACGATAAGTCAGTCCTCACTTCTGGTATCAGCGGCCTGGTTGCCCGCCCCCCCAGTGTCTGGTAGGGCCCAGACATACCCTGCACTCCTGCTCTATAGATATGTGGGGAGAAGGCAGAGGGAGAGAGAAGAGAGAGTGGAGATGAGGGTGGTGTGTGGGTGAGAGAGAGAGAGGGGGAAGAGAGAAAAAGAAAGGGGAGAGAGAAAAAGAGAAGGGGGACAGAGAGAAAGAAGGGGGAAAGACAAAGGAGAGAGAGAGAGAGAGAGGGGGGTGGATTTAGTGAGACAGAGATGGAGAGATAGAAGAGAAGAGAGGGGGAGGGAAAGAGAACAGGGGAGAGAGAGGGGAAGGCAAGTGTGAGAGAAGGAAAGTTGAGAATGAGGAGGGAGTGTTAGAGGGGAGGGGTGGAAATCGCATGGTCCCCAACAAGGTAGGGGAAAGGAACTCCCCGCCCTTACTCAACAACCAGGGAGAGTTGTGCTTGGCCCCTGGAAAAGCTATTGGCTGCCCTGGCCAGGTCCAATCTTTCCTTTGCCATTACTGCAGATAACATTATAGATCAGGGGTCTCAAACTCACATCATACAGTATGAGGGGTCCTATTAGAATTCATTGTATTTTATTTGGCCCATACAGTACATAGCATACTTTTTCAAAATTTGCAAATCACACATAGTAGTGCTGTTATATGCTAGATTCATGCTCCCCTTCTCACCTGCTTCTCCCCACATGCTCTTCTCTCCACAGCTTCTTACCCACATATTCCACTCCTCTCCAGCTTCCCACATACAGATGTAGCCTGATAGATTGTTGAGTATTCCTCCAGGAAACCACAGATTGCAGCTGCCTGACCACTGCCTGCTCGTGGATTCCCCACTATGAGAGTGATTGCCCATCAAGATTAACACAGCAGGAGTCCCTGCGTCTGAATGGGGCTCCCGCTGTGTTAATCCTACTGGGCCGCATTAGTCTGGAAGAACTGCGCAGTGAGAGCAGACAGAAGCAGTCCCACTTCCTGCGCTTTCCTAACAGGCGATCGCAATGTTTTTATTTTAATTACATAGGATTGAAGCAGGGGGTCTCCGGAGTTAAACCGCATTATTTCAGCCACGGGGACCCCCGATTTCTTGAGTTACAGGCACCGTTACGAGGTGCCGGTATCTCTTTTAAGTTTAAATGTCCCGGTCATGGGACGCAGGAGAATTAAATGTGCAGGAGATATTGGCACCGGCCTGTATCTCTTGAAGCAGGGGGTCCCTGGGGCTGAAATTAATGTGGTTCCGCTCCGGAGACCTCCTGCTTTAATACTATGTGAACCAAACTGACTAAAACCATACACTAAGTGCCAAGCCTAAAGATAGCCTGTAGGGCAAGTGTGCCTATTGCTCAGCTCAAAATAATAGCCGAGATCAAGAGTAGAATTGACCCTAGGGCGCCGACCTTTGCCCGCAAATGATCAAAGAAGATCCCTTGCGGGGAGACACTTGCACAGATTAACCAATGAGTGACATGAGTGAATATAATTTGATCCAAGGAATGTTGGACAGCAGTTCTCGGTCAAAAAATGGCAGCCAAAGGGATGAAATAAAACAAGCCTTCCAAAGCTCATCCAAATATCAAAAGGACAACAGAATTAAATCCGCGGGGCACAGTTACAGGACAATAACGATACCAGTCCCGTAAGGTTGTGGAAAATTGGAACAATGAATGCCAGTCATATTGGCCACATAGTTTAGAAAGTTCTCTTTCTCCACTGTATGCTCTACGTGTAGCTGCTGGTTAACGAATACCAGTCCTGTTAACAACATGGTGGCTCCTTGGTTTTTCTTTTCTTCCGAAGATACTTTCCTAAGAATAAAGATGTGGACAAACCATTGCGCAGCACCTCTGATAAACGAGCCCACTTTAACCCCACAAGTCCTCACAGAGTTAAAGGTAGATCGCAAGCGCATGAAGGTATCTTTACTCTTTTTTTAATCCTCCCTACCTCCTATTGAATCAGCTGCAGTTTCGTTGTTCTGAAAATGTGACAAAAGAGGACACACCATTGCGCAGCACCTCTGATAGGGCACCCACTCTAACCCCACAAGTCCTTACTTACAGGAAAGAATATTAATTACAGGCATGTAAATGGTATCATTAATCCTCTTTTGTCCTCCCTCAATCTCATCTGTAACTGTGTGTTCTTATCCAGCACTCTATTCAGAGCACTCTCTTCAATGGAGAAAGAGAACTTTATAAACCATCTATGTGGACAATAGGACTGGCATTCATTGTTCCAGTTTTCCACAACCTTATGGGACTGGTATCGTTATTGTCTTATGTACATGTTTTTCCCACCAGCTTCTCCTCAACATGTAACCCCCTGCTCTCTTTCCTCCACTCTCTTTCCTCCCCCCTCCACTCTCTTTACTCCCCCCTCCACTCTCTTTTCCCGCACTACTCTCTTTCCCCCCACTACTCTCTTTTCTCCCCCTCCCATCTCTCTCGTACTCACCCCCCCTCTCTCTCTTACTCACGCCCCTCACTCACCCCCTCCCCTCCTCTCCCTCACCCCCTTCCCCCCGGGCCTTATGTTTGACCCCCTTGTTATCGATAGTTGCTCTAAAGATATATTGAATAGACCCATAAAAGGGTCAAGCAGAGATATATTCAGTGTTGAAAGTGAAAGGAAATAACCATAATAATGTGTAAAAATAGGTTTGTCTGAGAATGATATAAATGTTCTTGCAACCCTGAATCCTAAACTAAAAAAAAAAAAGAAACAATCATGATGAAAGTTGACTCTATCTTGTTATTAAAGAAATAACAGATACGTTATATATTAAAATGAGCAGTAGGGCTAGAAATACGGTTCATCAAAATGAAAAGCAGGCTTCACCTTAAAAATGAAAGTACACTTCTAAAACTTTTATTTAAATTTGAAAGCATATACAGTGTATGATATGTATGTAGCCCTTTTTGTGAACACCTGAACTAAGGGACTACGGTACATAAACCTGTGGCTTCAGGAGCTCTGAGCCTCCGCATATTGGGAGCCTGGGGGTATACCTTTATCACTTGTGGTGCAGCGCCTCCACTCACCCAGGATCCCCACTATAGAGATTATACCCTGAGCAAGAACCTAACAACAACAGTATGCAACCAACCTTTTTATATAACACATGAATAACAAATGATATGCAGAATCATCAGATAACCTTTACATATACACACACAACGTGGCTCGGCCACACCTTATTGGGATGATGTCCTGTACATAAGTGGCTCTGCCACTCTCCTTAGGAGTATGTCTCATAACCAGTAAAGTATGGTACCATATGCATTCTCTCAGGGAACCCAATTAGTTAGTGGGAGGCGGGATCAGCGCCTGGTGACCGGTGTAGGTGCACTTGTAGATAAGGATACCTTCCGGTCACTACGATGACCTTGACACTCCACGGGGTCCTGGTGTTAATCCAGCCTTGCGCCGTCTCTCCCTTCTGCAGCACCGTCAGATGGGAAATCCAAGATGGCGGCCGCAGCTCCGCAGCTCCGCATATGAACCTCACTAAAGGGGAACGTCCCTGACGACTATGGGCGTCCTTACAAATACAGCACCCTACGATGGCGGGGGAAAGACTCCTGGGGCTGCGGGCATACCCTATCTAAGCAGACGGGTCACTGACCCTCTGCTCTCGCACACGAGGTTCCACCAACCTCCTCCTTCACCTCCCTCGCTGCTCTGACCCACCGCCCACACGCATCCGGTTCCTGCATACACAGTATCGCATCCCATTGGTCCTCAGCCTCAGCTGACCTCCTCACAGTCAGAGTTCATAGTTCAACCCCCTCCAAGTCTTTACTTATGATTACCCTTCGCGCGCTTCCCTCGCGCATGCGCAGCCCAACTGGTACGCAGTAACTTCGCTGGCAAACAAGGACAATATGGCGCTGCCTATGTAATTGACAGCGCGGAACCTTTAATATATATGGACATCCTTACATGTACGTAAAAAAAAAGAAAGAAGCAGAACAGGTAGACTCCATGTTGCCACTTTGGGGATGACATTTATGGTCCAGGAAGTTATGTGTCATAGGGCCTCATGCAGTAAGCGTTGATAAGGGAATTATCACCATTTTATAGCCAAAATTGGGTTTGAGATTCAGTAAGCGCCGATAAGTGCTTGATTTCGCCAGGTTTCGGAGCCGATTATTTTGTTATGGCCATTCGCCTGCCGATAAGCCTGTTTTCGCCACTGATCGCCACTTTTTTAAATCGGCTGGATTCAACAAAAAAAAACAGCTTATCGGGCCTGATCGGCACTACGAAATTGAGATGTTATGGCCAATTTCTCCCGCCAACTAAAGTTGGCAGTTTGGAGGGGAGAACGATCGCTAAGGCTGCCGCAACGGCACTTAGAAAAAAAAAACTTCTGTACATCAATGGAGTCAATGGAGCGGGGACGTATAACAGTATAGTACTGTTTACGTTTCATTGCTCACAATACAAACGTCATTTGCATTACAGTGTGGGGGCATTCCCTGCATTGTGTCACAGCTGACGTGTATTATTTGCATAACATTATACTTTTACATGTTTGCAGCATTTGCGGGTCACATTACTCATCATGTGATGATGTGCCAAGGGAAAATACTATACTCAACTCTTAAAGGAGAACCTCACATCATATCACACATTTTAATGAACTGAGCGACAATTATTTACATGATGTTACACATGTCACACATGTCACACATACACAGTATATTCATCTTCCTTTACATTACACAATGCTAGTAATGTGTCACGCATCTTTAAACGTTCATGTACATCTGTATTCTCATGTTTACATATACTTTTGGGTCCTCCCTATTTTCATGACGTCACTTATTGGACGCTCAATCACATTGCATGTTTACATTGTAACCGTAGCATTACAAGCACTTCAACCTAACTTATACACACATGTACAGTAATTCAGCATTGGGACACCTTGTTAACTCATTCTATACCAACTATCCTCCTTACAGAAATGCATGCATATGCACACGACTATTCATTGTTGTCAACATGTCACAATAACATGCCTAATTACACATGTTACACAAAACTTTTCCCACGTCAATCTCAGCCTTTTTGCCTAATTACATGACTGACTGTTGCGTTCACAAGTGTTACATGCATTGCACATGCAACTATTTATTTGCAAGCAATGTTTCTACAAAGGTTCACGTCACATCATTGCCAAATATCATCATTCCCTGCAGAATACACACAACAAATACTTATAACAAGAACTGCACACAGCTTGCCACAGAAGTACTTTATTATGTTAATGTAACACCTTGCATTTTACTATGTCACCTGACATCATCACATACCTATTTAAAGGACGCCCATTACCTGATCATTCACAGCTACTCATTTCAAAATGTTGAGATTGTTTAGGAGACGGAGGAACATTCTTTTCTATGACATGCTTGATGATGAAGACAATCATATAGGGCAAGGGAGGGACACACCGAGGGACAGTGACAGTGACAGGGACAGTCACGCGGATACGACAGAGACAGGGAGAGGGACAGGAGATCAGAGGAGAAGACAGAGGAGACAAGTTGTGCCTCGTCCGCGTCTGTACAGGGAGAGAACCCTGTTAGATGGGATGAGTGAGGAGGAGATTGTAAGTCGCTATCGTTTGAGTTCAGCAGCAATCTTAGCTCTTTATCAGGAGTTAAGGGGAGATTTAGATTTTTTCACAGCCAGAGGTCGTGCAGTCCCTGGGCTTGTTAAAATGCTGTGCTCATTACATTATCTTGCTTCCGCGTCATACCAGACAACTGTGGGCATAGTGGGCGGGGTCTCGCAATCTACATTCTCGCGGGCCTTGACCCAGTTTCTCTATGCACTCAATAGACGCGCTAGGAATTATATTCATTTTCCTACAGAGGCGACAGAGTGGCTGGAAGTCAGGACTGGCTTTTATAATATAGCAGGGATACCATGTGTGCTGGGTGCAATCGATTGCACACATGTTGCTTTGATTGCACCTAGTCAGAGTGAGCATGTGTACCGCAATCGTAAGCACTACCATTCACTCAATGTACAGGTGGTATGTGATGCGACGATGAGGATAATGCATGTGGTACCCAAATTCCCTGGTTCCAGTCACGATTCCTCCATCCTGAGGAACTCTTCAGTCTTCCATGCGTTCGAAGAGGGACATTTTGAACATGGTTGGCTGCTGGGTGAGTACACATTTACATGTTATAACACAAAACACATTTTTATTTAGGAATGTTGGCATTGTACAATTTGATCACTAATGTCAGCTTATGTGTGCTCCATTCATTATAGGTGACTCAGGATACGGAATTAGGCCGTGGCTCTTGACTCCGGTGCTAAACCCTCAAACTGAAGCAGAGGACAGGTACAATGCAGCCCATATATCTACAAGATCTGTTATAGAGAGGACATTTGGCCTACTCAAGACCAGATTTAGGTGTCTGGACAGAACTGGTGGGGCTCTTCTATACAAGCCTCAAAAAGTGTCTGATATTATCCTTGCCTGTTGCATTTTGCACAATGTTGCACTGAGGCACAATGTACAGTCAGACCTAGCTGAGCCTGTGGTAGACGAGCATCCCACCCATGTAGCTGCTGAAAATGAACAAACAGCCAGTGGTGGCCAGACACGCCAGAATCTCATCAATTCATTTTTTTCTTGTAAGTACAAACATATATGTTCCAAGTTCTACTTTTATACTTACATTATGTTATCTTAACAATAATGTTTTTTTATATACCCTTCTGGTAGGACACAGATGAATATGGGTTGCACACCTTTCTTCTCTCTGCTGTGTGCACAAAGGGATGTGGCACCGGTATGTTATTGTTGCACAGGTTATATAATCCCTCTTCAATTTTACTTTAGTTGTGTGTATGTGAATAAAACTGGGGTAACAAAGCACTAATATTTTAGCATTGTGTTGTTCCTTATGCTAACACAATACACATATTATGCCCATACTCATTCATGCTTCTAGTATGCTTACATACAATGTTATTGGTGCAGTGTAACATGTACATCCATATGATGTGTACACCAGCCTGATTTACATTTTGAATGTCATGAAATATACATGGTGTTGCACATTTAACACCAAATACACACTTTGCTGTGTTGTTTACGGTACTGAAGATGGCATGTCAATGTTTGCAATTTATATATTGTTCCTTTGCATTATAGGTATATCTCCAGTATGACTGATCATGGTATGTATATTTGCTGACATCTCTCATAAGATGTGCCTACATCAATCTTCCTATAATTATTTGAAGTCAAAACCCAACATATTGGTTTAAACACAAATGTTACATATATGTACTTTCTGTATCATGTATATGCATTTAGCTACTCTTGAGCTTTCATGTGCATTGTATTAGAAAATGATTACTCACATTTCATCACATTTTATGTATGTTTCCTTATAAATTCCATTAATGTAATATAGAGGTGTTTGGAGACAAGGGGATAACTGTAGTTATTTCTTTACTTACGGGAGATCATTCATCACGGATGAAATTGACTGATCATAAAACTCCATGCATGAATGCCTGCAATCACAACAATGCGTACTACATCTTATATTTAGCAATGTTGGTGTTTTGTAATGCTAGGAATTAATAGTCAACATTAATTTAAATTTGTGACATGTGTATGTATAAGTCACACGTGTGTGGATGTGTCCTACATGTACCAAGTGTTAAACTGTTAACAGAGAAGACAAATTTGTCACTAATGTTACTGTCATTTAGCATTTATAATTTACCAATATGACAATGTTGGTAATATTTTTGCAATATAAATCACGTCACTTCATCATTATCATGATGATAATTATCAAGTATTGTCACAATTGTAACGTCAATCACGTGCACATTAGCATAGACACACTTTGTAAGACAACTGTTTGTGTCTGTATCAATTTGTGTAGGATCCATGTATAACACCGACAAATGATAACACCAGCTTTATTATGGTAGCTTATATCATCATATTGACTATACTATGTATTTTTAGAACGTTTAATAAACACAGTAAACTATAGTTAGTTAGGTTAATGAAATATACACAGAAACGTACTTCATTACATGATGTTGATGTCATAATCAGAACATCATGCATTGTAGGGGACCACAACATCTGGCCAATAACATTATTTGCTACAGTCCCAAACCATTTTATCAACATACCCATGTAACAAGAGATTTTTAACAAGAAATGGCTAGTTGGTTGTAAGTGTCCTTTACATTGGGAGAAGGAGTGGCTCAGTGAGTAAAGACACACACTGGCACTGAGATTTTGAAGCAGGGGAGTCTGGTTCAATTCCCGGTGTCGGCTCCTTGTGACCTTGGGCAAGTCACTTTATCTCCCTGTGCCTCAGGCGGCAAAAAATAAATTGTAAGTTCCACGGGCCAGGGACCTCAGCCTGAAAAATGTGTCTGTAAAGCGCTGTGTACAACTAGCAGCGCTATACATGAACATGCTCATATTATAATTATTATTATTATTCTTATTATTATTGTTACATAGTTTCGACAGTCATACGTTCCATTACACAATAGAATTCACAAATGTGTTAGCAGAGTGGGAATGGTTGTTATATATAAAACACACCATGCCATAAAATGATAGTAGTCATTAAAGAACACTCAATAAAAATTCATGAGGCACTATTTTGCAACATCATTATGTTAATTAAGTGCTTATGCAATATAGGCATAAGGGTATCACATTTTTAATTGTTTGTTAATAAGCGCTGCAAGCAATATAAAATTAGTTCCATATGTAGTATAGTAGTCGGTGGCTCCTCCTCACAATCATCTCATATAAAGGTAGACTCTTCTGAAATCATACATTGATCCGATTGTATCTTCCCCGACATCTCTGAAATACAGCAAACACATGATGGTCAAATATGGCACCTTACTATATATGTATCCGTGACAACGCATTACACAGCTCTATATGATTGTGTACATACACACGTCACTCACTTATATGTTAGAAGTACAAGTGTACATCAGTATGTAATGTTTCTTTAAATTTGTAGCAGGCATAACTATGTATATGATGTGAACGTTGCCTGTATACTGAAAAATGTGCGCGCACATCTTAGTGTGCGCACACACTTCACGCTTGGCTGCACTAACTGTTAGCGCATGCGCAAAACAAAGCGTACGTTGTGCGTTCAATACATCTTGAAAATACCATTAAACATAAAATCTTTATTTCAAATACAATGAATACGAAACTACATTCGTTCTAAACGAGTACATCTGTATTCTTTTTAAACAGACGTGTTTGGACAGAAAGGACGGCCGATAACACAATGCGCAAATGCAATACGTGTGACGTCATGTTAAACCAGCGTGAAACGCACGCTAACACTCCTCCCACTCAATTAACATTCAGCTAACGCCCAGTTGACGCCTACAAACACTGAGCCGCACACATGACACACTGCAGTTACCGTTACTATAACAAAACATGACAGCCAATAGGCTTTGAGGCGCGCACGTCGCTTGGGGGCGGGACTTACATCCGTAATCCTTTTTAAGGACGCCTTGGGCCATGACAAGGGTCCCACGTCATACGTGGTGGACCCGCTTTTAAATGTTGTAGATGTAGCATGATAACAAAACAGCTATGTTTTAGAGTTATGTTAAAATGTTGCTAATATGGTTAAAGGGATAGGAAAGTACGTATATTTATTCCGTCAGCAATGTGTACTACTCTTTCAGGTTATACTATATTGTATTCGGCAACAATTTCTTTGTGATCGCTACATGTTATGCAGTCTGCAATGTTACGCTGTATCAACGCATTGGAAGGGAAAATGGTGGTTAAAAAAAAAAAAAAAAAAAACATTTAAACGCACAGTCAACGCATAAGGGTTGTTATATTTACCATTCTTCTAGAATTAACTGTTCGTCTGGCTGCAACTGGTCGCTCCAGAAATGCAAGGCATTTTCATCCACGCTTGACCCACCCGCTGAATCCAGTATGACACACATCTCCTCCATGAAGCGCTCATAGGAATCGCCACTGCTTTCTTCAAAAAATTGGTCGGGAGGTAGGTTCATTTCTTCTGGTTCCCATTCCAATGCATTTTCAGCTGAAAGGCTTGGTACATAATCATAGTACTTTTGTTGTTGTACAATGTGGGTTTCAGGAATGGAGGGTGCAGATATTGCAGCAGGTATCGATTCACACGGAACAGTAGTAGCGGATCCATTGCTATTGGCATTAGGAATAAATATGCCTTTCACAACAATATATGTGCCCTCTTTCAGGGTAAAATGCTTTTCCTTTGCAATCTTCCAGAAACCATAGGTGTGTTCTAGCTTATCCTGCACACGTTCAAAAAAGTCATTAGTTGATAAAGTGAATCTTATTGAGGAATTAAAATTCCGCGCATGCCTACGGTCTTGGTAATAAGGATATTTAGCTCGAATCAAATCATAGATTTGGCGTGTGCTTGCTTTGTGTCCGCGACTGTTTAAAATTGCTTCTGAAACCATGTACTTATAACCTAAGAGGGGATTCATATTGTTAACGAATTCATCAGCCATGTCAGAGTAGCACAAAAGATGTGTGCAGTTCTGTCTTCTTTGCTCATCAAAATGATTCTGCTCAATGGCTAACAAATTCCTGTGTTTCGTTTTCAAGGTCAACAAAAGTAACTACTTTTACTCCTTATTTCAAAGGCCAATTGGATGTGTCCTTTTAATTGGTTTAAGTATTGTGGTTAGTGATAGGCGAATGTGGGAAAAACATGTATCATTTTTTTATCTCGTTTGTGAAAACATTCCTACACTTATTTCAGTAACATTGAGTTTTCTTGCAAAATAACAAAGAGCAGTGTGTGAAAATAGTGCTTAGACAGCCATATCAGTAAATACACACACCTGCAAAATGAAATGTTTTGTTCCCACATACATTTCTGTGTGTATTTGAAAGTCTGGTTAAGTCCCTGTCTGCATGAGTTTAAATACGTGTGTATCTATATATATATAAATATATCTCTCTCATAAATATATATATATATATAAAGTGTATATTGTACTATATGTATATTGTGTGTATGTGTATGTGTATGTGTATATATATATATATATATATATATATATTATATATAAAAAATTAAAAAATTTTTTTTTTATATATATATATTATATATATATATATATAAAAAAAATGTTTTTTTTTTTTTTTTTTTTTTTAAATATTGCTGGAGTACACACAACATATTGATGGCAGTAAGTAGGCCTTGTATGAAACCTATTTAAATGGTGATAAACATGAGTGAATTAAGTAATAAACATTTGTTTGCACCCAATAATGTTAGAGGCTCACACTTAGTATAGTTGTCAAACATTAGGCCTGTATTATTAAAATAGTGTGTTTTCACAAGGAAGCATGAAGTGTATGTTTTTTGTAAATACATCTATACCAGTTTAGATAGTACTATATATACACACACACACACATACACACACAGTGTGTGTCTGTGTGTGTGTGTGTGCATATATCAATACATACTACATATATATTAGTATCAATTCAGAGATGTTCTTGAAACAAGAACACATAAATGATTAAAGGACAACATTACAATGGCCACCAAAGGTAAGTAATATTTAACACAAAATCCTGCTGTACACGTACAAGAAAGATGTTTGCAGTTAAATAGGTGCTTTTATAATTGCATGAAAATAATATGCACATGCAATGATTACATCAATTAACACACCCAAATGCAATGTTTTGCTGCAAAGTCAATGGCAGCTTCTCTAAACTTAGCAACTGGCTCCTGGTGGACCATTACTGAACAGACGATTAAAACATAAATATTTATAACACTATTCATTAATTAGGAGTGTTAACATTTCCAAAACTTCACGTGTACAAGAACATACTTGAAAGTTTGGAAACAACACAGTCTTCAGCATACATACAATAGTAATTAGATAATCTGAAGTCAACAAAACAAGGCCAAAGACATATTTTCTGAATTATAACATTTATTTTTTTTGTTCCTTTTGCGAGCGAGTAACAGGCCTGCTTGTTGTCTCTTGAATTTTCCTTTTTCTTTTGCCACCAACTTTAGGCACAACAGAGCCACTTTGAGTGGCCTCTGGCACTTCACGGGCAGGGCTTGTGGCCAGTGACTCACCTACAGGGCTTTTGGGCAGTGACTGTTCACCTACGGGGCTTGTGGCCAGTGACTCACCTACAGGGCTTGTGGCCAGTGACTCACCTACAGGGCTTTTGGGCAGTGATTCACCTACAGGGCTTTTGGGCAGCGATTCACCTACAGGGCTTTTGGGCAGCGATTCACCTACAGGGCTTTTGGGCAGCGATTCACCTACAGGGCTTTTGGCCAGTGACTCACCTACAGGGCTTTTGGGTAGTGACTGTTCACGGACAGGGCTTGTGCCCACTGACACATGTGAGCAAGTTGGTAGACACTGCACAAGTGATGGTTGGTCTGTTTCATGTGTGTCTTGTTTTGTTTTTGTCGCCTCCTTTGTAGGTGTCTGCTGCTGAATTTGTACAGATGGCAGCGGTAGGATGTCATCAGGAACCTGCACAGCAATGTCTGCTACTTGACCGGTAACATTTGGGCCTGGTGAATGAATATCAGATGAATGTGGTGAAAACTGACCTGCATGAACAGATCCTGGCTGGGAGGTGTTGAATTGTGGTACATTAGTCATTCTCCAGTAATTAGCTTGTGTTTGCTGAACAACTAATGCTTCGAATGAGGTGTTGATTTTTTGCAACTGTTTAGGCACTTCAATGAAGACTCTGTGGAGATGTGCCAATTGTGATACTGTTTCTTCCTGCAGTGCAATCATCCTTTCCAGCACTGTCATCAGGTCAGAATGGCGACGATTTTCTGCTTCCACAATTTTTCCCTCAGAAGCTACAATTGCATCATATGTGGTATTTGCTGGACGTTTTGGCGGTAAAACAGTTTCAATTGGAACCTCTTCATGGTCACTTGCTTGTATTTGTGTGTCTATGGCGGCGGCGGCATCATCATCATCATCATCATCATCATCATCATCATCATCATCATCATCATCATCATCATCATCATCATCATCATCATCATCAAAATCCTCTTCATCATGTTCTACAAAAAAATGTACACATTATTAAATGGCATGTTAATCTCTGCTGTGTTACTATGTAATTGTACTGTGTCATAAGTAACAACTAACATGTTTCCATACGTTTTATAACCTCACATTAAAAACTACCTTGACTTAAGAATAATGTTTGGACTCAGTATGAAATATGAGTGAATGAAAACTTGCTGTAAACTCACAACTCCTACATGATAGTTAACATCACTAACACAATACAAGTTGCCTTACACTTCATTTTCACTGACACTAAGTAATCCTATTTAAAGAAGATGTGCAAAACAAATAATGAACATGACAACATAACATATAGAAGAGCACATATTATATGGCCACCAACTGATACACTCACCTTCTAGGTGTGTTGAGCTGGCTGACCCAGGTGAAGACACTTGTTCAGTCTCAGGTGACACATGTCCTTCAGGGGCAACTATATATAACAATAACATAAGTTTTACATTTACATGTGTAAATATTGAACAAACAGTTATTGTATGTTCTGTATTTATGAGTACCTAACAGCATCATTTCCTTAACCCAAAATGTGTGTGTGAAAGTGAACATAAATAGTTGTAATAACAATGTACATGCCTGTGTACTTAGAACTTTTGAGTTCCCTAACATAAAACATACTATGTTTCTGCAGTAATGCGTGAGGATAAATAGATAAAATTTGAACATAAAAATCATATGTTGTGTAGTGATATCAGTATCATAATGTACATAACTATCATGAGATGACCATTCACAATGGTTATCATGAAGGTGGTCATATTGCAAAAAGTGTTGTTTTTGGTAGAGGATATGTGTGGTACATTAATATAAGATGTGGCACACCTGAATGTGGCTGTGACTCAACAAGACAACACATGCAGTGTGTGATAATGTGTCGTTGATAGTAGTAGTTCAACTATAGATATGAGTGAACTAATGTGTGACGTACGCTTTGATAAGTAATGAGTTGTTGGGGCATTTAGTAGCTAAAGTGAAGCTTTCAAATGAGTGTGATTAACTTCAGTTGTGCTAGTCAGGTTGTAAGAACGGTATTCCCTTCCCCAAAAAGCCTAATCAGCCACACCTTTCAATTACTTGAAACAGGTGCAAATGGTGTGAACTAAGTTGACCCTAAAATGAGGCTGTAATTAGTGTGTGTGCTGAACCCCACCCCCTCTGTTGAAGTGTATGCTGTGATGAGATATTAATTGCAGCTGCTTTAACACAATGGTAGATGAGCTAAATAGTCGTGTGCAGTTTTTAAGTTATGAAAACAATGACATAAAATATGATACGTGTGCCTCATTATGCTGTCTGTATATGACTTAAAGCAAAAATGGACCTTTTCATAAACAACTATAGATGTGTTAGTGCAAGTGATGTTTGTAGGCCGTTGCATGCAATATATTTGATGCATGCTTAAAATAGGCAGTAATGTCATGTTTGTCGGAGTAAATTAAATAAAATACACAATAATATTCTACATATTTATGTTCTGTACCTGTAGCTAGTAATAATTTCTGATTAACATGTGTTACACGTGTGTACTACCCTGTTGTTCCCCATCTTCGCCCACCATCAATTGCTTCCACTGCAGCAATGCATTTTGGGAATTCACATGTAAATGAGAACGCAATGGCACGTGCTATATTAGTTACTGCTTTTAGTAGGACTACAACATATATGTCTATTTTGAGATATATATATATACAGAATCAGACATATACATATATAGATGCAGGTATGCTTATATTGTGAAGACAGTATAAAAAGCAGTGTAACTATGCAAAATAACTGTAAGCAACGACACGCCTAGTACAGTAATATTTCTCACCTGGTGGAAATTGTGAGGGGTAAATTCCTATATCACGGTCACCAGGTAAGCCTTCCACGACGACGGGAAGTAATTTTGCCCGAAGCAGCTCCTCCAATGGACTTAATATGAGACGTTGTGGTGTCGGCCCACCTCCAGTGCCAGTAGCATGCACGCGTTGGTGTTGTATTTTCTTTTTCAATTTGGACCTAATATCATCAAATCTCTTGTGACAATTCCGCTTGTCCCTCACATGATTCCCACACGCATTGACACCAATGACTATTGTGTCCCACATTTCTTTTCTGCTTGCTGAACTTGTCCGCCCTTGAAAAACATATAAAATATATGAGGTAAATTAATAATAATATAAGCACCAGTTTCCTACACTGCTAGCTGTTCCAAGAGATAGCAAACATGCTGTTTTATGTGTAATATGTGAAGCACATGAGCATTCACTACTAAACCTATACATGTAAGCAAGGTTGCATTCATATTGTATGCAGTTATGGCAAATTGACCGCCTGTGTTTAGTTGTCCTTGTAAGGCATGATAAAAAGCTGTGTTTCCAGACTAATTAACATAGAAAGATATTGTGAAGCCATATTTGCATATGAACAAAACTCAGATGACCTAGGATCACATGTATTTGAATAATAAATGTAAAGGTACACTTACCTAGTAAATGTCCATATATACTGTCATAGTGCTCCAGAATGCCAGTGACAAGAGCTGTATTTTCCTGGTCATTGAAGCGAGGATTACGTGGCTTCTCCACACGTTTCTTCCGAGCAGGTTTAGGGTCAGAGCTTGGCTGGTGCTGACTGGACTCTCCTTCTTCCAATGGAAGAGCCTCCAAAAGCTGCCCACCAGCAAGCACGCCACCACCATCCACCCCATCAGCAACTGCGCCACCAGCAGCACTCCCAGCACCAGCACTCCCACTCCTAGCACCAGCACTCCCACTCCTAGCACCAGCACTCCCACTCCTAGCACCAGCACTCACACTCCTAGCAACAGCACTCACACTCCCAGCACCAGCACTCCCAGCACTCCCACTCCCAGCAACAGCACTCCCACTCCCAGCAACAGCACTCCCACTCCCAGCAACAGCACTCCCACTCCCAGCAACACCACTCGCAGCACCAGCACTCCCACTCCCTGCAACACCACTCTCACTCTCAGCAACATCACTCCCCTGAACAGTACGTTCATTCCGACGCGTACTCGCACGAGTAGCACTCCCACTCCCACCGGCATCACTCTTCCCACGCTTTGCGGGCATACTTCCAGCACTCACAAAAAACAGACAAGAAATGTACAGGCAATCACACGAAACACTTCCACATATAAAACAAGACAAAGATGTAAACAAAACAACAAAGGACAAAGCTCACCCAATACACAACAAGTCTCTCAGTCAATATGCAAATCTTCAAACAGCCAGCTCTGTGCGTCTCTCTCTCTCTCACTCCCAACAACACAGAGAATGATTAGCAGTACACGTTGCCTTTAAATATGGCGCTCAATCCAAAACATGCTTGTTTCGCCTGATTCAGCAAGATTTGTGATTGGGCAACCTAACAGCACCGCGCCACGCACGCCGATACACCTGTGTGTGATCGGCTAATCATCGTGAGAGTGGGCGGATTTGTTTTCGGGTTGATTTTGAATGTATTCGGCACTTACTGCATACGGAGAGGAAAAATCGCCAATAACATGACTAATCGGTAAGATTGCCGATTTCACATAATCGACGCTTACTGCATGAGGCCCATAGACATCAATGTAATTTCACATAACATTCAGCTCTTTGTAGATGACAGAAAGATACAATCAAACTACAGCTGCAGCGACTTTTTTTCTAATAAAATCACGCGTTGTGTACATTGGAATACCGATGTCATGACGCGGGATGTCTTCCAACCTTTCCGCCTTAAGAAGCGAGTGCGGCGAGTGCAGAAAATGGAATTTTAGAGTTCTGGTTTTTAAACACCTTAAAATGACACAGTTGACACAGTAGCACAGTACTGTACACTTTGCAATTCATTCATTTCATTGCACCCAAAGAAACAGAATTCATGAAATTCAACAAAGCAATCGCGATAAGCGCGGGTGCCTGGGGTGATTGGCCGCGTTCAGGCTGCGTGGAGTACAGCAGAGCACACGAAATCGGCGCTGTGATTTTTTTAAATACATGCCGCTACATCTGTAAATTCTCTAGCAACATAAAAGCTTCTAGCACTGATGATACATCACTGCTAAATAAACTCAGTCTCACATGAATACTTTATATTAATATGACTCGTTTGACTAGTTTAAAATGCCTGTTGCAGAGTACATGCAACCACACACACGGGGTCTCTTGATAAGGCTTATTTATTGAGCCTTAAAACATACAGCACACAAAACAAAATAGCTTCTCTTCAGCATAGAAAACAAGGCAGCTGCTCTTCAGCATTGTAAGGAATCCGCTCCACGGTTTACTGGTTGCCTTACCTTGCAGACCGGTGCAGTTCTGGAACAGCACTCCTGAGGTTTGCTGCAGCCTGGATTCACTCACCAAAGCAATACACACTCCCTCTGGTATCTACTGCAGCTGTGCAGCCTATCACTGCAACCTATACTTGCATTCACTCATTGGAGCAGTACAGTTCACACCCCCACCGGGGATTGGCCTGCGGGCCTTTAAGTATTGCTTTCCCATAATGCTCCCGGCCGAGCATAGTCCTTACTGGATGTCACTACCTGTTCTGCCACAAGCTCCTGCTTGTTCTCCTGTGCTGAAGCGGAGGTTCCGCGCTGCGTCCTTCAGCTTCCTTCAAGCTCCCGCTTGTTCTCCTGTGCTGAAGCGAGGTTCCGCCCTGCGTCCTTCAGCTTCCTTCAAGCTCCCGCTTGTTCTTCTGTGCTGAAGCGGAGGTTACGTCCTGCGTCCTTCAGCTTCCTGTTCTCCTGTGCTGAAGCAGAGGTTTCGTCCCTGCGTCCTTCAGCCTCCTGGATTCCTGCACTGAAGCGGAGGTTTCGTCCCTGCGTCCTTCAGTCTCCTGGATTCCTGCACTGAAGCGGAGGTTTCCCTGTGTATCTTCAGCTTCCTGGTTCCTGGGGCCTACTCTTTCCCTAATCTAGAGAGGCCGTGTCCTGGTTCCTGTGCTGTTACAGAGGATTCCCCAGCCGCTCAGGACTCTTGCGCTGTAGCACTGGTGCACCCGTGCAGCAAAGCGGTGTGCTACTCTGGTCTGCCTACCATCTCCTGTGACCAGGACCATGGGCCATGGTCGTCGCTCGCGCAGAGGCCAACCTCGCGCTCCTAAGCTGAAGCGGGGCTCTCCTGACTACCTGTTGCCGAACTCTTGCCTGAACAATGTTTATCCTGATGTCTCCTGTCCTGACCCTGGCTTGTACAACGACGACGCTGTCTTCTCCTTTCCTGATTCTGCTACGTATGACAATGAACTGCGCAATCCGGATCAGCCTGCGCGGTCTCAGGTCGGTGCTTTTACAACCCCACCTCAGCCTCGCGGTCCGACCCTGGTTTGTGGCGAGCAGAACCCTGACAGTATGCTCGGCCGCACAAACTCGGACCCCGCTGAGGTGTGGGTTGGTAAGTTTTTTCCTAAAAACCTGTCCCGGTCTGTAGACCAGTCCCAGTTTGAGAATGATTATATATGCGATATAATACCCCTGATGGAAGATCCGTTTATGTCGGAGGGCTTAACTCCCTTGCAAAAGAAATGCCGTAATGATCTGGTTTGTAAGGCTTTCTGCCTCAGAGACTTAAAACAGTATCTGGCCAGTGTTTTGGCCAGTGCAAACAGTGCTTTCTCTCCTGATTCCCCTTTAACTGGGGATAAGGTGTGTCCTGTGGAACTGGTCAACGCCTGTAGTACACTCAATGCCCTGGCTTTATCTTTGGACATTCCTGTAGTACTCCCGGACCCTTCCGCCATGGTGGCTCTCGCTCACGACACGCTGCATGTACTTTCCTTGGTATTGGATGGTTGCTTGTTAAAACAGGATCGCCCCCTGGCCGCTAACGCCGTCCTTTGGCGGTTTCCCTCGCTTGCCAGTCCTTTTGCTAAACCGGGGGACGTATCTCCCTCTCCAGGAGATGACCAAACGGAACTATTACCAATATCTCCCAGCGTAGTAATTGCCACAGTCCCTAGCTCTGATTGTATGCCCGGGTTCCCTGACACCAATGATAGGTTTACGTTAACCCCTGCCGATCAGTCCTGTGAGGTCCCCCTAGAGAATACATATGTTTCACTAACCAACACTAAGGTTCTACTATCAGAGAATAAGTCCCTTAGTTCCCCTAGTTCTAGCTCTGAATCTCTCTCTTTAGGTCTTGAGGGTTTTCCAGCTTTAACCTCTGCTAGGCAGTCCTGTGCGCTTTCCCCGTCAGAGAAGGAATCCCTAAGTTCTGTTCCCAGGGTCATTTCTGTATTAACCCCTGTGGGGCAGCTCTCTGAGTTTCCTTTGGTAAATCCCTGTTCTCTGTCAGTCATGGTCACGCCCCTAACTCCAGAGGAGATATTCCTTGTCTGTCCTAATACAGAGAGAAGATTACCTATGTTCTACTCTCAGGCACTGTCTGCATTAACCCCTGTAAATTCTTGCTGCCTCCAAGTTAATGCCTTCGTTTTACCCTCAGAGAATGAGTCCACAAGTCAGACAGCAGAGGTTGCATTGAGGGATTCCCATAACCGTACGGAGTCCTTAGATATTCTTTGCTATAAATCCCCTGCTTCAGCTCAAGTTTCCGCAGTTTCGTCTCCGGAGACTTCGGCTAAAGTTCTGGTTCCTGATAAATGTATTCAGGAGTCAGGTTTTTCCCTAAGCTTGGTCGCAGAGTTCCTTCTCCCGGGTATTTCACTGAACCAGCCTGTCGCCCACATAGCGGTGATCCCTGCTTCAGCGCATAGTTCCCACATTATGGAGTCTGCAGTAATTTCTGGTTTCCCAGACATTCCTTACTAAATACCTACTTCAGAGACCAGTACAGTTATGATTAACCCCCGTGTACTGTCTGAGTTCTCCTCCTCTTTAAGCTTAGGGTTAAAGGCATACAGTAGTCTGTATGTCCCTCCTGGGGTTCATATTATGTTCCCAGGAATGTTTGCTGACGCACGGTTTTCTCCCAATAGTGACGCTTTTTCATATAGATTAGTAAAAAGCTTGCACACTGTTTCCCTTTTCGCTGAATTGTGTCTTACTAGTTTTGAGACTCTGAGAGGTAATGATTCTCCTTCTGATTCTGAAGCTCTTCCTACAAGGAGTATCCTGACTGGGGGTCCCCCTGATTTCTCTGTCCAGGCTAATTCTCCAGGGATCAGCATATCTGTGGTCACTCCCTTAGTACTGTCTGAGGTCACCATGCATATATTACAAGTCCTGGGGTTTAAATCTGAGCTGTTTAGCTGTCCTGCCTTTGCTGAAACCCAGTCCCTCAGTACTGTGTCTAAATATGCCCCAGCAAACATGGGGTTACTCTGGGAAGAAATTAAAGCTCCTGTCTTAAAGGGTATTTTTTCTCACATGTCCAGCAAATCTAGGACCTCAGTAATTTTTTCTAAGTCACTTATCAATACATCTGATTTTTTCTCTAATCAAACCCAGACACCCTCACTATCGGTTAGGAGTCCTGTGATCAGAGATTTTGCACTAGAAAACACACCTATTCATGTTTTTGTCAGGTTAGGTACCCCTGTGGTTAGGGTCATTGCAGTTTCGGAAAAGACTCCTTGTACTCCTAAGGTGCCTGTCATTAAGAGTTTTCATAGTTCATACTTGCTGCTTGTTGATTCTCAGGGCCCTGTCACTGAGGTACAGACTTCAGCTTCTGATGTTAGCTTCCCTCCCACCACTACCCTGGCTCTGCCTTTTTCTCAAGCTACTGATTTGAAAATCCCAAGGACTATTCCTGATTCACTGACAATACTATCTTCCTATGAAGATTTCCCAATATTGGAGAGCTCTACTGTTGTTTGCTTCTCTGCTCCTGCTAAACCATGGTTTTGTCCCTCGGAATTTTCGGTTACCCCTGTTATTTCATCTCAGTTGGAAATACTCTGTACGTATCCCAAGATTTCGGTCCTTATGCCTGGTTTACTGCTTGCCTTGTCACCTTCCATACCAATACCGGGAGATGCTTCCAACCAGCCTATACCCTTACTAACCATTACCTGGGAGCCTTCTAGAGGAAAAATTCCTCGCAAATTCCAACATGCAGTGGTCAGCCAAGACTTTTTCTGTTACAAAGTTCCTCCTGGTGTATTCGATCAACTATCAGGGCCGCTGATCCTAGATTCAGGTTCCTTTATTAAAGACTGGGCTTTCAGTGGGGGTTCTTCTGCCGTTTCTGCTCTGGAACTCTCTGGTTCTTCACAGCCCTGGATTTCCAGGACATTTTGCGAGGCGAGCCATGTACCAAGGATGTTTCTTCCATCAATCTCATATCCTAGAACTGTACTCACCAAAGAACTGCTCGTTTACGGATGCCCTTTCTACCTAAAGAATTTTAGGAGCAACTCAATGTCCCCAAGGCCCATGGATGGTGCTGCCTGGCCACAGTTCTCACCGGGGGGTGGGGGTACACTAAGGACTAATCACGAGTCTCTGGAGCACGACTCTAACCCTAATCCTAGACGGTTCAGCAACAATTCCCGGTCCTCCAACTCTATGAGTGCTCATGTTCGCCCGGAGGTCTCGCGTGAAGGGGGGGGGGGGGTACTGTAAGGAATCCGCTCCACGGTTTACTGGTTGCCTTACCTTGCAGACCGGTGCAGTTCTGGAACAGCTCTCCTGAGGTTTGCTGCAGCCTGGATTCACTCACCAAAGCAATACACACTCCCTCTGGTATCTACTGCAGCTGTGCAGCCTATCACTGCAACCTATACTTGCATTCACTCATTGGAGCAATACAGTTCACACCCCCACCGGGGATTGGCCCGCGGGCCATTAAGTACTGTCTTCCCATAATGCTCCCGGCCGAGCATAGTCCTTACTGGATGTCACTACCTGTTCTGCCACAAGCTCCTGCTTGTTCTCCTGTGCTGAAGCGGAGGTTCCGCCCTGCGTCCTTCAGCTTCCTTCAAGCTCCCGCTTGTTCTCCTGTGCTGAAGCGGAGGTTCCGCCCTGCGTCCTTCAGCTTCCTTCAAGCTCCCGCTTGTTCTTCTGTGCTGAAGCGGAGGTTACGTCCTGCGTCCTTCAGCTTCCTGTTCTCCTGTGCTGAAGCAGAGGTTTCGTCCCTGCGTCCTTCAGCCTCCTGGATTCCTGCACTGAAGCGGAGGTTTCGTCCCTGCGTCCTTCAGTCTCCTGGATTCCTGCACTGAAGCGGAGGTTTCCCTGTGTATCTTCAGCTTCCTGGTTCCTGGGGCCTACTCTTTCCCTAATCTAGAGAGGCCGTGTCCTGGTTCCTGTGCTGTTACAGAGGATTCCCAAGCCGCTCAGGACTCTTGCGCTGTAGCACTGGTGCACCCGTGCAGCAAAGCGGTGTGCTACTCTGGTCTGCCTACCATCTCCTGTGACCAGGACCATGGGCCATGGTCGTCGCTCGCGCAGAGGCCAACCCCGCGCTCCTAAGCTGAAGCGGGGCTCTCCTGACTACCTGTTGCCGAACTCTTGCCTGAACAATGTTTATCCTGATGTCTCCTGTCCTGACCCTGGCTTGTACAACGACAACGCTGTCTTCTCCTTTCCTGATTCTGCTACGTATGACAATGAACTGCGCAATCCGGATCAGCCTGCGCGGTCTCAGGTCGGTGCTTTTACAACCCCACCTCAGCCTCGCGGTCCGACCCTGGTTTGTGGCGAGCAGAACCCTGACAAGCATGCAGGACACAGACAGTTCATCACACATGTACTTTGAAAACAGACCTTATAGCAGTAATCTCTTCAGTATTTCAGTCCTGTCTCCTGACCAGCTTGCCTGCATGTGTGTACAGCCTGGGGGTTTTAAAACACCTTGATTATGCAGCTGGGGTCAGACTAATTAAGCAGCCCTTCTCAACTGAAACTTAACCTAGTCACTGCTGCACTGCAAGCCTAAACATAGGTTTGCCAGGTATATGGCTGGTGACGTTCATTCACCCTGTCACATTCCTCCCCTGTTAGTGTGTGGCTGGGGCCACGCACGGCTGAAGCCCGACCATCCACACGTTCTCTAGAAAAGAAGTCAGCATTTGCATTTTCTTATCCAGGCCTCTGCTGAATCTCAAATGAGAAGGGTTGGAGGGCCATATACACTTGGTCAATCTAGCATTGGAGTCCTTCATACTATTTAACCACTTCAATGGAGCATGGTCCGTCACAAGAGTAAAATGGACTCCTGCCAGGTAATGCCTCAAAGCCTCGATTGCCCACTTTACTGCGAGGCACTCCTTCTCAATCACTGAGTAGTTTTTTTCCCTCGGGAACAATTTCCTACTCAGAAAAGGGATCGGATGTTCCACTCCCTCAAACTGTTGTGACAACACTGCCCCTAGCCCTATCTCTGGTGCATCGCTTTGCACTACAAAAGGCATGTTGAAGTCTGGGCTTCTAAGGACGGGACCCTCTGATAGACACCTTTTTATGTCTTCAAAGGCTCTCTGACACTCCCTTGACCATACCACTTGTGTAGGGGCACACTTTTTTGTGAGGTCCGTTAATGGGGCTTGTAGACGGACGTTCACAGAGGTACACAATTAGGAGGCTTTATAATGTGAAATTATAATAGGCTTTATTGTGCCTGTTCCTTTTGATCAGGAAATTATCCAAACACAGGGGGGGGGGGGAACAAAGCTTCCATTCACTTGGGAGTATTTCTAGTGAAATCCTATGCAATTAGTTCACGTCTCCATTAGTTAAGCATGTGTCGCAGCCCCAAAACATATAGCATGAAAATAAGCAGATATAAGCAGTCTCTTAAGAATAAAAGTCTTATCTGTTTCTTGGAGGGAAAATCTTCTCACTTCCTGGTTCAGCTTCAGGTGTAGTAGTTTTCCCTGTGTCTTGAAATCAGCTCTGCTGTGCAGAGCTCAAGACCGGTCAGCTCCAAAGGTCAGCTCTCAGTCAGAGCTAAGGAGAATCACTTCCTGTCTCAAAGGCAGGCTTTTTGTAAACAATCTAATCAGGCAGGTGGTGTTTAGTAATTAACTACCACACTGCTAGATTAAAGGCACATTACTGAACAGGAATAAGTCCCCTGTTACAGGGCTGCAACTTCCCATCGGGTTTAGGGACCATAACTAGTGGACTATACCACTCACTGCATGATTCCTCAATCACTCCTAAGTGTAACATTTCTTGTACCTCCTTCTCTACCAGGGCCCTACGACTTTCAGGCAACCTATAAGGACGGGAACGTATTTTTACCCCAGGTGCTGTCTCGATCACATGTGAAATGAAATTAGTTTGCCCTGGCAAATCAGAAAAAACATCATGGAATTGTGTAATTATTTCTAACAAGTCCCCTTTTTGTTCAGAGGACAACTGTCTACCCATTGGGATTTTATCGCCACCCACGATGTTCTCCCGTGGGGGCTGAGGACCCAAGTCCGTTTCCCCCTCCATCGGGTGGATGAATAGAGGCCGCTGCATCTTTCAGGGTTTCAGCAAGTTCACATGGTAAATTTGTTTACCCTTCCTGGACCCTGGTTGAGCGATCTCATAATCCACATCACCCGTGTGGCAGAGTACTTCGAATGGGCCCTGCCATTTGGCCAGGAGTTTGCTCTCACAACTGGGTAACAACAACTTCACCTGATCTCCTGGGTGAAACACTCTCATACGAACATTTTGATTGTAATGTCTCTCCTGACTGTCCTGTGCTGATCTAAGATTCTCCTTAGCAAAATTCCCGACCACATCTAGGCGCTTCCTAAGGTCCAATACATATTGCAGGGTATTCTTAGAAGGGGACCGCTGTTCCTCCCAGGACTCCTTTAGGAGGTCTAGGATACCCTGGGGTTGGCGGCCATACAGCAGCTCAAATGGAGAGAATCCCGTGGAGGCCTGGGGAACTTCCCGCACTGCAAACAGCAGAAAAGGGAGAAGTTCATCCCAGGCTCTCTTCTCTGAATCTACAAATTTTCTCAGCATCCCTTTTATAGTTCGGTTAAATCTTTCCACCAATCCGTCAGTCTGTGGATGGTAGACCGATGTCCGAACAGATGACCTCTAGTAATTTTAAGACATCCTGCATCAGTTTAGCCATAATATTTGTACCTTGGTCTGTCAACATAACCTGGGGAAGTCCAACCCGTGAGAACAGCTCCAACAACTTGTTGGCTACTTGCTTTGCCGTTGCTGTTCTCAGGGGGAACGCCTCAGGATATCTTGTTGCATAGTCAACTATTACAAGAATAAACCTGTGTCCTTTCGCAGAAGGTTCTAGAGGTCCTACCAATTCTACCCCGGGGTCTCTTGATAAGGCTTATTTATTGAGCCTTAAAACATACAGCACACAAAACAAAATAGCTTCTCTTCAGCAGACAAAAACAAAATAGCTTCTCTTCAGCATAGAAAACAAGGCAGCTTCTCTTCAGCATGCAGTACACAGGCAGTTCATCACACATGTACTTTGAAAACAGACCTTATAGCAGTAATCTCTTCAGTATTTCAGTCCTGTCTCCTGACCAGCTAGCCTGCATGTGTGTACAGCCCGGGGTTTTTAAAACACCTTTATTATGCAGCTGGGGTCAGACTAATTAAGCAGCCCTTCTCAACTGAAACTTAACCTCGTCACTGCTGCACTGCAAGCCTAAACATAGGTTTGCCAGGTATATGGCTGGTGACGTTCATTCACCCTGTCACAATGCCACTTGCTAAAATCTTGCTGTTATAAAAAGGCATCAAATGGCATCACATTAGCTTAATTGTTTTATTGATATTGAATCTTTTATTTAAATATCAAATATACAAAGTTATTGACTTACAGTACATCAAAACATGCAGACAACTTTTTTTCTGAAATAGGATTTACATTGCCTTCAAGTGTATCATGTTAACTTTTAATGGGTAGTCATCCCTGTTTCCCATGGAATTAAATAATGTAATGTTTTATCACCAACCAGAGCACAGGGAAAGAGAAAATAGAATCTCCAGTGTGGGAATTTTTACCACTCATGTCATTGTGACAGGTGACTACTTTTTATTGAACATACCAACTGGGATAATACAAGCAGATGGCTATGATTTAAGCCTGCCCCATATGGATGAACGAAAAAGGCACTGGCAAACATATAGAACAGTTCAAACATTGCATTGTTTTCAAAATGAATCTCTAATGCAAAGACCACTCACAAAACTGGGCCACTATATATTTTATTATTTTGTACACATCCCAAATAAAAAAAAAATCAGTACAATGTCTTTGTTAATATTTTCAAGTAAAATAATGAATTATACTCATACTAAAAATCAATCACATTTTATAAACTCTATGTTCTTTTTATGGTGTATGTTTCTAGGCAACTTAACCCAAAGACAACGGAATGTTAGCCAACTTAGATCCTTGTGTCAATGGCAAACATGCAGCATACAATGATACTTAGCATGCCTTCAATATCCAGATACTATCCTGAAGTCAGAATTTGACCTCTTACAATATGTTACATATTCAGTGATCATTGAATCCTTGCCAAAAAAATCCCTTAACGCTTGAACTGAAAATTAATTATTATTTTAGGTATGAATAGAAGAATGAATATGGTGTTAGCCAGTAGAATAGACACATACAAGAAGGATGTTGATCCAGGGAGTAATCTGATTGCCAATTCTTGGAGTCAGGAAGGAATTTATTTTCCCCCTTATGAGATTTCATTGGATGAAATTTCACTGGGCTTTTTTGTTTGCCTTCCTCTGGATCAATATACTGTAAGTATGGATATAGGATAAAGTATCTAACGTTTCAATTTAGCACAGGTTGAACTTGATGTATGTATGTCTTTTTTCAACCTGATCTACAATGTAACTATGTAACTATGTAACTATGTAAAAGCAGATTATAAGTGATACCTTTAATGGCTAACCCGTTGTTAAAAAGAGTGCAAGCTTTGCAGGACCACAAAGGTCTTCTTCAGTCACCCTAAACAAGGAACCTTAATCACTGATTAGCCATTGAAAGTATCCCTGCTTTTGTTTCTTTATTTTAGGTATGGTTATATAGTGTTCGACAAACCTATACATTTTTACGCCCCGGGCGAGTGGATTTAACATCGTGGCGAGCTCCGATTGGCCCAAGCAGCACACGTGTGGTACTAGGTGGCGAGTAGATTTTTCTGTTCGGCGAGTAGATTTTTTGGTGATTTGTCGACCACTGGTTATATAGATATATATTGGGTAACTGTATATGTTCCCTGACGAAGCCGAGTGGGAGAAACGCGTTGGGCTATTGAGAGAGGCACATTGGTGGTAGCTCAGAGCCACTCAGTACACCACTGTTCCCCAGGTTTGGAGGACGCCAGACTGAAACAGACGGGGAAGGAGAAAGATATGATGATATCTCTTAACCTGAAAGGAAATTGGAAAAAAATGGGGCTCCAAAAATATGGGATTCACTTGCAAATGAAAGAAAAACTGGTGTATAGTTTATCCAGTATACTTTCTATGAGAATTGATAGCAATAATGCAGAAAACCTTTAGCAAGCATATAATGAGATGAGATATACAGTATGTGTGAGTAGTCTTCTGGAGGTGTTAGCACTGAACTACAGTCCCACCCTAATTAGAGTATATCTTGGATCTTTTAAACTGTCCCAACACATAGAGATAACCTCCTATATTACAAAGACAGTCCAGTACTCCTGGATTGATACTCACAATTAGATGACAGTCCTGCTACTCCTTAGTGGAATCCACAGCTGTAGGAGTTTTTCACTTGCAGGGTAGTTTCTTCTGTGTGCAAAGCATCTGTTTAAAGAGCAAATAGAAAAACCTGGCATGATGCCAAGAAGACTGCTGCACCACCAAAATATAATAAAGCTAAGAGGATGCCAAAAAAACACTTATTGTAAAAAAAATGGAGAGACTACACTGACATGTTTCACCCAAAAGGGCTTTATCAAAGTGTATGTGATCTTACCTCTATCAGGGGTTTTTGTATGCTCGCCAAACCCAGAAATTAATTCCTTGATTCCCGCCATACACACCAACATGAAGACGTCAAAAGCGTCATCATGTCAACCCAGTCTGTTAAAACAACAACTTTATTGATCTGAACAACACAAAACTTTACAAAAACAAAGTCAATATGTCACAAAAGCACATTCAAGGAAATATACATGGTAAAGGAATCGAGAGGTTTGGGCCTATCAGGGTCGGATGAGATCACGGGGATCCAAAAAGACCAGACAGAAACAACACAAATAATTAATCTCTCAGATAAAGTTCTCAACACCTACCATATCCAGTTATTATCTAAGGGTCTATCCTTCTCACCGACACATCCAATAGAAACTTTTGAATGTATCATGGATGTAAAACTCTTTTCTGGAAAGTTATTATTGTACAAATTCTTCCTAAGGCGACAACAAAATAACTATCGTAGCACACCTTTTGAAGTATTTGATCAAAATGACTTTGAGTTTCTAAAAACACTAAATAGTCTTCTAGAAGAAAATGAAAGCGGACTAAGTGAGGGCCCTTTTACTGACTTAAGGGGTAAATCGAAATTTACACCTCCTTTTGAACAAGTTCAAATGTGGACCTATTCTCAAAAATGGTTACAGCGGATATTAAAAAACTTCCGAGATCCTATACGAATAACAATCTGACTCAAAAAGAGCTTATAGCTCTTAAAGACCTAGAACAAGACCCTGAGATTATTATCAAGTCTTCGGACAAAGGCGGAAATGTTGTGGTACTAAATAGAGAGGCCTATGTCAAGGAATGCAAACGTCTTTTGAGTGACAAGAAATGCTATCAAATCCTACAGTCTGATCCCACTCAAGTGTATCAAAAAGAACTAGTGAACATCTTGAACGAAGGTTTAGTAAATAAGGTAATCAGTCAAAAAGAGTTTGACTTTATCAAGATCAACAATCAACAATCCCCAACTTGCTACTTTCTATCATCTGCCTAAGGTGCATAAAGGGAAGACACCTCCACCGGGCAGACTTATAGTGTCAGGAATAAATAACCTGACTTCAAATGCAAGTATATATGTGGATACCATGCTTCGTCCTTTTGTAAGTTCACTTCCGTCTTTTCTCTTTGATACGAAAGATGTTCTACTTAAACTTGATGATGTAATAGTATCAACTGAAACTCTTTTAGTGGGACTCAACGTCGAGGGGCTCTATACCAGTATACCTCATGTATATGGTATAAGGTCCATTCAGCATTTCCTTAAATCCCGCAATACTAGGGCTGACTTACATAATCAATTTGTTGTCCAACTACTGGATTTTGTCCTCTCAAAAAACTATTTCCTATTTGACAACCATATCTATCATAAGATCCAGGGCACCGCTTTGGGGACCACCTGTGCTCCCACCTATGCCAATCTCTATCTAGGCTGGTGTGGGGAGACGGTGGCCTTCGGCGATGCCCTGGAGATGTATACTGAGCTTATTGAATTATGGACCAGATTCATCGATGATGTGATAATTTTATGGAAAGGTTCAGAACAACTCTTGGAAGAATTCATAAAAATCTTGAATTCTAACTAACACAACCTCAAATTAACATATGAGGTTAATAAAGAGTCTTTGCATTACTTTGACCTAACCAGTACAAAAGGCCCAGATGGCAAAATAAGTACATCAATCTTTAGAAAACAAACTGCAACTAATAGTCTGCTTCTAGCAGATAGTCACCACCCTACACATACCATCGCCAATATCCCCACAGGTCAATTCCTTTGATTACGGAGGAATTGCTCAACTACCAGTAAATTTATGAAACAGAGGGATGACTAATAGATTTCTGGACCACGACTATGGGAAGGGTCTTATTAAGAAAGCTTATAAAAGAGCAGCAGCCACTCCGAGACCTACATTGCTTTCGAAGGGTCTTAGGCAACTCAATAATAGTGCCAATACTATTAGATTCATAGGGATATTTAACAACCAGTGGTCAGCTATAAAAAAAACATTTTTAAACGACATTGGCATCTTTTCATGCAAGATGACGACTTTAAAAAGGTACTCAAACCTACTCCCACTATGACTTGTAGAAGGGCCAAGAACTTAAAGGATAAGCTTGTCCATAGCCATTACAAGAAACCAAATGTTAAAATTTGGCTGGAAGATCGTGTGCCACGTGAATCACATCCTTGTGGTAGATATAAAGCCTGTGCACATATTACAGCCACAAAACAGTTCCTTGATTCAAGAAAAAATAAAACTTATTTTATTAAGGAATATATCAATTGCTTGACTACAGGAGTAATTTACCTTATAACATGTAAATGCGGCAAATTATACGTCGGTAAGACGCACAGACAATTAAAAGTAAGAATACTTGAACATCTGGGTTCTGTGAGAAAGCGCATAGACACCCCTGTATCAAGACGTGATCAACAAACATGATGGGAACGTTGGCTGGCTTACCTTTTGTGGGATTGAACATGTCCCTTGGGGACCCAGAAAGGGAGATTGGGATCGACTATTGATGCAGTGAGAATGCAGATGGATATATACTTTAGACACACTAAGCCCTCATGGACTGAATGAAGGATACATGTATACCTCATTTTTGTGAGATACTGTTATCATTGTTCACAAATATTAAATATATCTATCTGCATAGAAACATACTTATGTACACATGAATATAGGTTGTTTTTGGGTTAAGCGGATCCTGGTATATAGTGAGTGGCCTAACACTCATTGGGCCCGTTTTGACTTTTAGAGGCGGGCCCATTAAGGTTCATTCACTCCTACACTCTCCACATTCAAGGAAATATACATGGTAAAATGTTACTTAATGTAACACGTTTCCCCCCCCCCCCCTCTGGGAGATTGCATTGTTACACGGTGTAGTGTGGTGCATACCTGCTGACTCACAGTTGATCTGAGTCTCCTGCGTTGTTGTAGGGGAGAACAGAACAGGCTTCTGGGGTAGTAACTGATTAGTACTCACGGTGACAGCGCCTCCATCTCTTGCAGGCCCCAGGGATGTGGAGAAAATCCCTGCAGGAGAACTTACTTCCTCTCCCCCCTGATAGTTTGCAGTGTCAGGCAGGAATGTATATTGGAACAGGAGCACTCTTTATTGTACACACTGCAGATGGTCAGCATACACAACTCACACAGTGGATACAGCAGGTCTTGGGGCTCACCCTCAGGATGTACCCTGAACCTCCACTGCAGGTACAGGGCCCCCACAGCAGTCCATGTTCTTCCCTTACTCCCTATTAGAGCCAGGGGTATGGTCTCACTTCTAACTGCCCAAGGGAAGAAGGCAGTACAGTAAGTGCACAGCCAATCCGCACTTCTGGGTGAGAACCTGTCTGTCTCAAGGGTAGAGACAACTGAATAACTTTGGTAGTGCAGCCCCTTAAGTACAAGAAAAGCAGGAACCAGGTCTGAATCCCTGATTAAACACACGGGCCTAGTTGCACCGCCTCCCCTGTGACTCACTGAAGCTGCTGGGGGTGGGGAAAACCCAGGATTAGTCCTGGGAGGCCTGATCTTACCAGGGCTTACTGCCAGGAGAAGGGCAGACTGTAGCCAGAAACCAGCCCTGGCTACATAAACATATAGACGGAGTAAGAAATATATTAAAAATCCAATTAGTGATTACAAAATATACTAATTGGAGTAGGATTAACTCAAATAACATAAACAGGACCCTTTACAACACCATTATTCATATAGATGTACAGTGACATTTAAATTATATATAAAGAAATAATATATAAATTCAAACGAAGTCCGTACCAATATACACAATAATAACATATATATTAAAGAAAAATAATAAGCGAAATGTATTCTAATTCACTAGTAATAATAGACCCATGGAAACCCATGCAGGCATAAACCCCCTATGTCGATGCATAGCTACAAGGTTGCCACTAGTCCATTAACAATCCCCAAATTCTTCATTTGAATAATCTTAATCATTTTAATAGAATTTGAATCCATACATTTTTATAAATTCATAATGATTTCTCTAACAATGTCACTTTCTGGTAGCCATAAAACAAGGGAACAAAGACTTATAATCAAACCATATTTTGATTGTATATCAAATGTATCTTTATATATAAAGCAATAAACCTGCGCGTGTATACAAAACTGCATCAAATGATTTGACTTATATTATACACAATATCAATTCTATATACACACACACACACACACACACACACACACACACACACACACACACACACACACACACACACACACACACACACACACACACACACACACACACACACACACACACACACACACACACACACACACACACACACACACACACACACGTACGACCTTTACAAAAAAATGGATTGATTAGTTCATTAGCACAATTGACAAACTTTTCAAAAGAAAGATGTAATTTTCTATCATATCATACCTTGGAGACAGACTATTCAATTAAAGAATTTATTATTTGTAAGACCTGATAGAAGGATGCAAAGGAAAAAGAAAGGAAAGAAAAAAATAAGAAGAAGAAAAGAAGTGAAAAAATAGGGAGGAGTGGAGGTGGGAGTGGGAGGGAGGGGGAGGGGAGGAGGGAAAGGAAAGCAGAAAGGAATGAATAACATAATGAATATTTATTAAAAAATTGCTGATGTCCCAATCCGTGTTAAGACCTAGGGGTATCCTAGTTTAAGTAAAAATCCAATGCATTTCCCTTCTATCAAGTCTATTAACACGTTCACCACCTCTTAAGTGTGGAGGGACATGTTCAATACCCTTAAATGAGAACAGTTCTGGTTTACACAAAGGACATGTTACCGCATGTTTAGATACAGGGTGATTCAGATCGCCTTTTTTAACCAGTCTAAGATGTTCCTGAATCCACTGTTTAAGAAAGCGTATCGTCCATCCTACATATTGCTTACCACAGTCAAAGGTAAGAAGATAAGCAACAAACTTCGGCAATTTATAAATGAGAAAGGAAAAGAGCAGAATCCTCCACTGTTTGAGGCATTGACGCCAGACGTGAATACGAAGGCGAACACTCGCGAGAGTGCATGATGTCACTTTCGGGACCCAGTGCTGGACGCTGATACCAGAGGAACCATTGCATAGACTTCAGCTGGTACCAGCTGAAGTGTTTCTCCTCGGCTCTTGTGCTCGAGTGACCCCATACCCACCGGTATTTTCTCACATGTTAGTGAACAATATTATCTTTTTATATATTTGCAATACAGTTTTTCTTATACAAGCTGTGCTTGTCTATTTTGTTATTTTAACTGTATATGTGTTTTGAAGAAAAAGAGTTCAGTCTTTAAGAAGCAGTTGGCTGTTTCTGGACTTCACCAAGTAGTTTGTGGCATGATGGTGCCAGTCTTGGTTCCTGATCAAAAAATATGCAAATAAATGCACAAAGCAGCGCACTGCCCAGGGAAACAGGTGTATAAAAATAGAAAACTATTTATTGTCTATCACACATGACAAACAAGGAGGTGTGGACCCTCCTACGCGTTTCACACAACACGGTGCTTTATATGAACCTATACACATAGAGTAGACGGCACCCACTTAATCAATATAATTTTAGATGTGCAGGGTGCTAACAGAACCAGGAGGACCCAAATTCCCACACAACTACTAATCAAAAAAATGAAGACCCAGCACTCTCTGACTCAGAGAAAATACAACAATGTGGGTTATGCCAACAATAGTAAGTAATTTAATGTAAGCACAAGATAATACTTGGAGTGATACGGCGCAATGCAAAAACACAAATTCTACGTATATGGTAATGGGGGTGCAAATACACAGGGATAGGGAGTGGGAAAGACACTAGGCAAGGAGAGGGGGGAAAATACAAACAGGGGGGGAGGGTAATCAGGGGGACAACATTTTGGGGGGAGACGCCTTCCTCAGGCCCGTTCCCTCAGGTCTAAAAAGACCACAAGGTACTTCCCTTAACCCTGACACCCCAGTAACCAGAGCAGCACTCAAAAAAGCAAAAAGATGCAAATAGAAAGCTTAAACAAGCAAAGTCCTGAGAACACCAGAGTATATGCAATAAGAAAATCAAACCATCAGGTTTAGTGACCACAAGTCTCTCTTACTCCCTCTTCTTTCCTTGGCGCGCTGCTTATATGGTTCCTGATCATACTGAGAATCATCTAGGTGAAGAAAATAGGAGATCAAACTCCTATGCAATGCTCTAGGAGAAAGTCCTACCTCCCACCTCTCTTCCCTCTACCTCGGGTCTGAATCAATCAGTCCCTTTGAATGCGGACCGCAATAGGGAGCTCTGGAGACCTCATGGGACAGTGGTGGGTTCATGACCGACATGAGGGGCCCAATCCTTTATATTTTTACTGGGCCCAAAAATATGTTCATGACTTTCTCTTCACCCCTTTTGCACTCCAACGCTTTGCAGGGGTAGCCCACTTTTGTAGTTGGTGATGGGTCAGAGGTGGTGGCCCAAGAATTCCTCTTCTTTCATACAAATAGCCTTTGATGGCGAACTCTTTCTCATCATAATATGAGATCAGATAGAGAAGCCTCTGAAGATTAGAATCACTTCAATAACCACGAGCAGGAAAACAACTTCAAACTGTTATGTTTTCATGCTACCAGATGTTCTTCCTGTGTGATATATATAACTTAAGTTTTACGGAAGTGTTCTAGTGGGAGGCTCAAAAAATTGAAACTACATACATGCAAAATGATCATTCGATGCCAAGCAGAATGATTTCAAGATTAATTTCCTGCAAAGCTGTGGGAATTAGGACTGGTAAAAAGTTAACAAGAAAGCCAGACATACACACTTGATTTCACCCATGCCTCCCTGCCATCTCTTCCCCTGTAAAGTGTGTTAACCCTTAAGTTATTTGACTAACCTTAAAACTTGCCCACAACTCAAGCATCCCAATAGCCTGCACTCATGGTTACTGTCCCACACTCAGTCACTCCTACCACCCATTGTGCCCAAGCACTGCCATCTACAGCACTTACTCCCTCACCTACTGTCTCTGTAAGTTCCCCATCAAAACTCTTAGATTGTAAGCTCTTCGGGGCAGGGATTTCCTTTCCTATTGTCTGATTTTGCTGCTCTTATTTTATTATTATAATTCCCTGTACTGTATTCTTTGTGAAGTGCTGAGTACACTTTTGGCGCTATATAAATAAAGACATTCAATACAATACAAAACCGGACAAGCTACAAAGTTCAAAGGATAGTGCGCGGTAAAGCAGCAATGTTCCGGAGAAACACTGGCAGAGCTACTTCTAATAGCAGAACATCACATCAAGGAGCAAATATCATCAGCTTGATACACAGACCTCCCACTAGTTCTTGAGAAATATGCACTGTACTGAATAGTAACTACAGAAAAGCACATTCATCTTCTGCATCTGTCTTTCGATGTAAATATCTGAATTGTTTTTGTAGATGAAAACATTTTCTGTTTTAGCGCCTTTGTTGGAGAAGATCATTAATCATCTGTAAGTAGACAGAACATGCAAGCCCCAGCTATTAATAGCAAGTCCTTATGGCAATGTACTTCCAAGCCACAGTGAGCTAAAGAAAATAGCTGATAATAATACTACAGTATTTAGAGTAACTTCACACGTATACTCAAGATGTTATGTTGTTTTCGCATGTACAAGCAAATTTACATGCTATATTTATTCAAGTGAATGTTTAATTAATCGCAAGTGAGTGCCGATTAGAATATAAAAAAGATTTGGATTGGGCATTGTTGTATACGTAAAGGTCTAATGAGCTGAGCTTTTATAAGGTCATTTAACGGTGTTAAGCCCTTTGTGATGTAAAATATCCAATTTTTACTGTGCAACATACCTCCATATAATTTTTTTCTGAATAGGTTTGCAAAATGAACCAGTGTAATAAACACATGTAAACTTGAAGAGCTATCCTGTGAGGTTTGAAAAGCTCATTACATTATAGTTTTATGTATGTTGGCCACTAAAAGGTATTACAACCTACAATAAATCTGCTGTTCTCTAGGACCAATATAACTACTAGATTTTTGAACTGCAAAATGAGCCAGGACAATTTTGTGCAACTGCCCTCACCAAACATGCTTTTTACAGCCACTGCAGGTATTATTACCTTAAGTGAAAAGGCAAAGAGGAAAAAAAATGTTTTCGTCATTATTTAAGCAATAATCCCAAACAACAGGGCATTACTGGTCAATAATGCCCAGGTTGGAGTTGTTGAAAGACTGAGGTGAGTACGAAGCCCTTAAACCCAGCCAGGGCATGATTGGCTGAGTGGATTATTACTAATATGGGCTAAATGTATGTTTTTTTTTATTTTTCATTAATACTATATACCCACTTTTATATAGCCATAGTGCTTTTTTTTAATTAACAATCTTCCTCACTAGTCCTCCTATAGTAAAGGTCCCTTTTCTACATAAAGAAGAGTTAACGGTGGCTGTTTTTTCGCAAAACAAATGCGATAAACATTCAAAGCACTCTTCTCAGTATTCTATATGGGGGGACGAAATGCCCAAAGGCAACTTAGAATGGAATTTTCACACAGGAAGAACATCTGGTAGCCAAAGGCCAAACCTCCATTGAAGTAGTCCTCCTTCGGGTAAAATGATTTCAAACCAACATACTACAGTATATACAGTACTCTGATGTCTGATGTCAGAGAAACGTATCTTTTTTTGTCCTGCTAGTCCAGGATGCCGAGCCGGCCCGCTTGGAGAATCTATATTGCCTTTACCATATAGAAAAACAAAGTCAAATCCCTGGACAAGCTGAATAAATGAACCAGTATTTCTTATTTAACCCCTTAGTAGCCATAGTGGCCATGTATGCATACATTATGGATTACCATGATGTCTTTATGAGCACAATGGGGTTAATACATTAAACTACCCAACTACTTACCCATTATATATCATAGAGTTATAAACACGATGGTGTACAAGGAATTAATCCCCTCACTCCCCTGCCAGCCTAGCTCCAATTCCCTGCCCCCACTCTCCAACAAACTGCCCTCCCCCTCCATAATCATGGCCAACAACCCTATTAGGAAAAGGTGGCTAAAGGGTTATTGGTCATGAGATATTGAAAAATACATTAAAACATATACACATAACATAATACATACAAATATTAAATATAGCATTACCAATAAATGCATATATACATATATACACATAAACATATGCAACCTCGTGGCTGGGTGGCTCGTGGCTAACTGATCTATATGATCAGTTAGATATGGTTGTATGCAAATGAGTAAAACTGCAGGTTAGCCCCCCTTGTTTTGTCTAGGGCCCACTCTGCATCCAGGGTGAGTGTATATTTTAATAGTACAATCACCTCCCAGGTTGCCATGGTGACTTATCATGTCATCATGGCCTATAAATATTGGGGGCATGAACTTAATACCTCAGACCCAGGAAGAGTCCATGTCATCAGGATTAGGAAGGAGTGGGGTCTCATCTATGTGTCTGTGTGAAACATGTTAGATGTAAGTGTGATCACCTTTTATTATTTTTGTTCTAATTAGAAAAAAGTATCCCTAGTATTAGGGCCATCAATAATATGCTGAGTGTTACTCCCCCTGAGGAGGTGCACCACAAAGGTGACATAACCCACGTGGACCTCCCTGGATATATGTGGTATCCAGGGAAGCTGTACTGTATGAAGTTCAATAAACCCAGTTCTGTTTTGTAAAAGTTTCTGGCGCCCTTTATCTACCTCTTCTATCAACTACCTCTGCTTACAATAATTCCAGCCAGCCGGACACCAGCGCTGAGATCCAGGTATGCTCAAGAGTCTAGTGCATAACATCTACACTGTTAGCCACACCAATACTACCTCACTGTAGAACACCCTCCTTTTGAACCAGGTAAGGAGAGGGGTTACACATATATTAATGCAACCTTCCCTCAAATGCTTATCTTGAGTGTTCAAGAAGATGTATAGTGGCACTTGTGCTGGTACTGTAGGTATAACCATACTATGAAAGCTTGAACATTATATGCGGCTAAAGTGGGAAAGGTACTTACCAACATACAAATAAGGCCTCAACCCCCAAATAAGGAACACACCAAAAAACAATGGCCCTCATTCTCCGGAGGCTATATTTTCCTTGGGCTTGACAGCGTTTAGAAAGAAGGCATTAAGGCAGAGGGTGCTAAGAATTCCCGGAGGTTAAACAAAAGATGTCATTCAAACTTTAATCTACCTAAACCTGCCGGACTCTCCCATTTAAGACTCAAAAAGACTGTTCATGGTCCCATGGTATCCGGCCGCTCCTCCTTCTCTTACCGTGCACCCCACAACTGGAACAGTCTACCGGAGACTCTCATTGCCACCACCAGTCTACTGTAAGTTCTTTCAAAACTAAAGATGTCTCACATTTGTATCTGGTCTGTAACTGTTATATACGCTTATAATATATATTATCTTTAACTGTGCATACAATGTCTTGTATATAATGTACAGTATACAGGCATACCCCGGTTTAAGGACACTCACTTTAAGTACACTCGCGAGTAAGGACATATCGCCCAATAGGCAAACGGCAGCTCACGCTTGCGCCTGTCAGCACGTTCTGAACAGCAATACCGGCTCCCCACCTGTACCGAAGCTGTGCGCAAGCGGGGAGACTATAGAGCCTGTTACACATGCGTTATTTACATCAGTTATGCACGTATATGACGATTGCAGTACAGTACATGCATCGATTAGTGGGGAAAAGGTAGTGCTTCACTTTAAGTACATTTTCGCTTTACATACATGCTCCGGTCCCATTGCGTACGTTAATGCGGGGTATGCCTGTAACCTGTTTCACTTATTGTAACTATGTATTTGTAACCATGTATTTGTCATTATAACTCTGTGCCCAGGACATACTTGAAAACGAGAGGTAAGGCTCAATGTATTACTTCCTGGTAAAACATTTTATAAATAAATAATAAAGCAGCACTACAAGAGTTAGAAGACGAATTTGAAAAAATGAAATACGATATTGTTGGCCTTGGTGAAGTAAGAAGAAAAGACGAAGGCCTCATTAAGCTCAAAAGCAGGCACCTATTTTAATACAAGGGTACAGAAAATGGAAGAATCAGGGGAGTACAGTAGGTTTCATCGTTAACAAGAAATGGAAAACAATATAATGGAGTGTAACCACTCTTTATTTCCCTAGGTGTCTTAGTATGGAGATACTAGGGCGGGCGCCTGAGTCCGCCTCCCCTGTACAGGATAGAGAATAGTCAGCCAGCAAGAACCAGGCTAGGGTCAGACAACACAGAGTAACACATATCTTTTAAGCGACAGTAATTTATGTATGCAGAACACAATAATTACAAACAGGGGACCTAGTACTTGGAGGAACGTGAACAACACATATCACACTTGCAAGGAGAGATTAAGCAGGTAACTCGCTATGTAATTGTCACACAATGTCTCTCTCTGTCCCAGTGGCCCCGATACTAAAAATAGGGCCCCATTGGTGCCCACACAGCGTTAGCACTCATGTTGGTATTTACTGTAGGTACAGGCCTGTGTTGTAAGCGTTGTGCAATGAAACTGATACTGTTGCAGAGTAGTAGGGGTGGCACTCTGGCTTTGGTTCCATGTGGCCTACTCACTGCTTCAGGACCCTCAGGTTTACGTGGGTCCCCATTACACAGGTGAAGCACTCTCCAGGAGGTTTCAGCTACCTCTGGTACGTGCTGCGGTGTCAGACTGGAAAGGCTCTGCTACACACTGTATCTCTCGCCAGGCTTCTAGGGACAGGTATTCTCTTTGTTCCGGGCCTCACAGCCTTTGGCCAGAGGGCATGCCCATCAATATGCTTATGTGTGTCCTTAGGGGGATTACAGGAGTATGAAAGCTCATTGGAAATAACAGCCAGAATCATAATTTTGTTGACAAAGGGATACAGACTTCGAATAATCCAAGCATATGCCTCAACATCTAGTAAAACAGACAATGAAGTGGAAGATTTCTACCATGAAATCAATTAATTTAAAAAAACGAGATTGTAACCTCAAGATCATTATAATTATAGGAGATTTTAATGGAAAGATTGGTGCCCAGAAGAATGATGAAGTATCAATTGGAAAGTATAGTTACGGTGATAGGAATGAACGTGGAGACCGATTAGTAGGATTTGCAGAATCTGAAAACTTCTGTCACTTACGGCACACCTGTGAGCACGGGACCTGTACATGGGACAAGGGTTAATACACACAGCTATCCAGTTGATTCACTTTTCTCCACACATGGATCCTCAAATGAATAATATCTCCCCTCAATTCGTCCCAATATACTATCTGTCACAAACCGCACACTTGTGAGAACGTAATTTATATATGCAACCAGGGTTAATACACCCAGCTAACACGCTGCCCCATCTTTCTCCTTCGCAACGTACTTTAAATGTAATATTTACCTGTACTCCGTTACAATATATATAATTAACTGCTACCACCAAAGGTAATATTAAAAGATGCACAGAGCCTCTGGTATCTGTTTATTAAGAAAACTTTGCACTTAACACACAGAAATTTGTTGTAGCAAAATGTGTCCGAAAAATATAATTTACTCTCTATAAAGCGTGCAACAGTTCAATCAGATCCCAAAGTATTACTTACTAAAGGTTAGCTTTAATATACAAAAAGTACAGTGCTTAGGTTACAGAAAAAAAATATTATAAGAACATACAGTTATAATAAATGCAGACAGTTTCATAACTACTGTGAGACGCTCGGTTCAGGAGCTTTTAACCTTTGACATAATGGTACATCTTTGGAAGGCACTGCAACTTGGGCGTGACCTCTGGCCAGTCCTCTCACGGCCGGGCCCTGGCTCTCCCTTAGCAGCAGCCTGCATGACTCTATCCCTGTGTCCCACGCGACGGGCCTCTCTGACGTCAGCACGCTGGAAGCGCTCTGACATCGGCACTCTCTGCTTCTGGTGCGCAATGGCATGAGAGGGAGGCCTGTCGGAAGCTCGGCGTGGGACAGAGGGATAGAGGCATGCAGGCTGCTGCTGAGGGGAGAGTCGGGGTCCGGCCATGAGATCACCGTCAGTTGGGCCTGGCCAGAGGTCGAGCCCAACTTGCAGTGCCGGCCACCGGACCCTCACATCCACTGGACCCGGCCTGATCATCCACAAGTTAAGTCATTTTTTATATGTATTGTGGGGGTCTTTTTAATATGTATTGGGGGGAGTTGGAGTCTTTTTTTTTATATGTATTGGGAGTGGGATTTTTTAAAATATGTATTGGAAAGGTGGGGGTCTTTTAATATGTATTGGGGTGGGGGTCTTTTAAATATGTATGGGGGTCTTTTTATATGTATTTGGGGTTGGGTGTCTTTTTGGTATGTATTGGGGGGCTTGGGGGAATTTGTTTATGTATTGTGGGGCTTGGGGGAATTTTAATATGTATTGGGGAGCTTGGGGAATTTGTATATGTATTGGGGGGCTTGTGGGTATTTTTACATGTATTGGGGGGCTTGGGGGAATTTTTATATGGGTTGGGGTATTTTTTATATGCATTGGGGAGGGTTGTAATTTGTATATGATGTGTGTGTGTATGTATGTATGTATGTATGTGAATGTGTATGTATGTATGTGTATAGTGCGTATGAATGGGGGGGGGGGGTTATATGTATTGTTTTTTTTAACATGTATTGGGTAGGTGGGTTTTTTGCATGCATTTGGGGGGTGGGTGAGGTTGTATATATTTGGGGGTGGGGATTTCTTTTGTATGTATTTGGGGGTGGGAAGTTTTTTTCATTGGGAGTGGGAAGTTTTTTGGTATATATCTTGTGGGGGAATTGTGTGAGGGGGAGGGAATGAGTGAGCATGGGGTAATTGACAGAGGGAGACGAGAGAGGGGTGAGTGAGGAAAAGAGGGAGTGAGAGTGAGACGCAGGGGAGAGAAATACATGTGAGGTGGGAGAGTGAGAGGGGGTGAGTGAGGAAAAGAGGGAGTGAGAGTGAGACGCAGGGGAGAGAAATACATGCGAGGTGGGAGAGAGAGGGGATGAGAATGAAGGGAGAGAAATACATGGGAAGAGGGGGGGGGAAAGAGAGGGGGCTCGTGAAGTGTGAAATGGGGGGTGGCTCACATTACCGCTGAACAGAGGGGGGGGGGGGGGCTGCTTAAAATGTTTGTCCTGGGCCCCACAATTTCTGTTTGCGGCCCTGAAGCCAGTCTGTATTTGTAATATATACGGTCACTGTTCCTAACTGGCATTTCAACAGCCATCAACATGCCCCATTATCCTCTCCACCAATCCCGTATTGGAATCCAATCGCTCCCTGAATCTAATGAAACAATTGCAATTGAGACCCATTCTAAAATGTTCATTATTTGTCCCTACCGAAAACTATCCTGGAGATTACCAGCCAAAATCTTGCATATTGAACTATACAGACACAGTCGAGCCCCACTACCAATAAGAATAAGGCTTCCTAATGACTCCAAGTTATACTTGTCAACTCAAACCAGGCTGGAGGCAGAACAGGCTCACCCAGTCTAGTTTTGATTGTTCTCTTTCCTCAGTAGATTTGGTGACTACAAAACCCAGGATGCATCCAGAAATAAATGAAAAGAGCAATCAGAAATGAATCTGCCTTTCCCACTGATATGGATTCAGCTAGCAACTGTACTCCAAGTTAGGGTAGTTACATCCTGCTGTCACAGACAGGCTCAGACTCAGAAACCTAATTTTGCAGCTCTTCTAATTAGAGGTTATAATAGATAATTTCCCATTATTGGATGTCATGGAACAGAAATACCCATTTCTGCCTTCTCTGTTTCACCCCCCCCCCCTTTCCTTGGCAGTTCTGCCTGCTAGCTGTATTTGGATGTTACTTTCCATGCAGTTTCACTCATAGTGCAGATGGAATGGATACATTATGTTGCCTTTTATCCTTCCAGGCTGTCACACCCCTGGTTGCCCTGGCAACATCTCCAGTCCTCCAAGTTAATGGGCTTTCCCATTCCCCCCTGTCCCTGCTGACAGTTAGTTTGGCCTGACCCCTATCCCTGTGTCACAAGCAATACCCACTGTCTTTACTTGAGTGAGTGAATGAGTGAGTACATTCATGTTACACCCCTATGGCAAGGCCAATTCTTTTCACCTGCCCTTAACTACAAAGCATCCACAGTGTTTTTATTGTTGCTTTCCTAAATAGGAAGAAACTATACCGGACTTGTTGTGCTTTGGAAAGAGGGCTGAGTTGAAGCTAGCTGGGTTCATTCATACCCTAGACATGACCCTGGATCCAGAATATTGGAAGAATGACACTACACTATCTGCTAGATTTATTTGCAGTAAATGATTGTACATGCAAAAGCACTTGCACACTTCTGTTATTGTCACTGTCAATCAGGCAACCGACGCATGCTGAGTTATGAAACCCAGGATTACTTACTAATAATGAGGATTAAGGAAATTGGACAGGCTCAATCATCCTCAATGACTTGGTTCTATTTGGATGCCACCAATAGGAGCATTGAAGAAACTTTCTGTTTGGAATCAGGCTCAAACCCAGAGGAGAACAAGATTTGTCAAACCGCTCACCTTAAATCCAGTCCTTATATGATTAAATTGTATGACTTCAAAATCAAAGGTGCAAAAGAGGTATGTATAGTATACACAGTACTAATCCAAGTAGGATCAAAAAGATCCTCCAAAAAATTGCACTCAATATAATTACAGAAATATACAGGACATCAGTGGTCCAGCAGATTAATTGTCTGCAACAGCTGTCACATTGACATCAGGATCAGTAGTAAAAGAAAACAATAACATTTTATTGCATCATGGTATAACTGATGGTAACTATATACAGTAAAAAAATATATAATAAAATCCCCATAATGGAGTGGAATAGTAGATGGAATATTGTATATGGTAATAAGTATAAAGTTTAAATACTTCAATAATAATAATAATAATAGCAATAATATATATTTATGTCAAAAAGAGTGCTACTGAGCATGGCAAATGTATACCATTGCAAATGTAGCATTGGGCACCCCTGTCTTTTGTTGTATACATTTGCCACGCTCAGTAGCACTCTATTTGACATAAATATATATTCATGATGTGGTGGGTGTAGGAGTTTGAGTTAGCTGGGAATGTGTGTGTTAATCAATTTCTGACTGGCAACAGTTGTTTGGAGGTAGTTGGCACCTCCCCCAGAGCTCACTCCTCTTCACCTTTTTAACTTGGGAGGTCTTTTCACTTTGCTGCAAGAACAGGACCTACTGTACTATGGTTCTTTCCCCTCATACAGAGGTAAAAGGAAGGCTTCACAGTGTAGTGTAGGACCTGCATTCATTTTGATTTACCTTGACGTGGTATGCAGGCTTATGACGCTTTGGTCAAAGGATTTAACTAAATAACCAAGTAATTATTATTATTATTGAAGTATTTAAACTTTATACTTATTACCATATATGTTTTGTCAATTGGATGTAGCATTGGGCACCCCTGTCTTTTGTTGTATACTTTTGCCACGCTCAGTAGCACTCCTTTTGACATAAATATATATTCATGATGTGGTGGGTGTAAGAGTTTTAGCTAGCTGGGAATATGTGTGTTGAACCTGATTCCAAACAGAAAGTTTCTTCAATATCCACTAGAGCCAGGGTGGTCCAGTATATTTTCTATATTTTTATAATTATAATTACATTGAGTGCAATTTTTTGGAGGATCGTTTTGATCCTACTTGGATCAGTACTGTGTATATTATACTTACCTCCTTTGCACCTATGATTTTGAAGTCATACAATTTAATCATAAAAGGACTGTATTCAAGGTGAGCGGTCTGACCAATCTTGTTCTCCTCCGGGTTTGAGCCTGATTCCAAACAGAAAGTTTCTTCAATGCCTCCTATTGGTGGCATCCAAACAGAACCAAGTCATTGAGGATGATTGAGCCTGTCCAATTTCCTTAATCCTCATTATTAAATAAATAAATAAATAATAAATTAGTAGGTAATGCTGGGTTGCATAACCCAGCATGCGTCGGTTGCCTGCTTGACAGTGACAATAACAGAAGTGTGCAAGCGCTTTCACATGTACAATCATTTACTGCAAATAAATCTAGCAGATAGTGTAGTGTCATTCTTCCAATAATGGAAAATTATCTATTATAAGCTCTAATTAACTGGATCTGGTGCTATTAATATATATTTTTCTTGTAGACCTGATCATCTATCATCTTTCTATTTTTTTGTGGCTGTTTTTATATGGTTCTGTAGTAAGCCCATTTGGGCATCATTACTTCTTTAGTGTAGCATCCTTTATTTATTATTCATAGCTAATTATTTTAGGACGTTAGCTGGTTTATTGTGTGCCTTGGACAGTATGCTCCTGCCGCCCCCCCCCCCCCCCCCGCCCCCGCTGTCTCTGGCTGTGTGGTGCACGCAAGCACTGCGGGGCAGGCCCCCAGCACTGAGACACAGAGTCTGCGGCTGTGTGCTCCATAGGTATTGAGCACTGGCCTGATTGGCTGGGCTCTACTAATGGGCGTAATGACGTTCCACACTCTTGGAACGCAAATGAAGGGAATACCTGCAATGACACACACGCTACAGTGACGTCATCCTGCGCACTGAAACGGCATGAATTTCAACTGTACAAAGGAGAGGACTACATGGGATGGAATCACAATGCCCCTTGAAAAATTCTTGTTTGGACAAAATGCGCATGGCAACACCAGGGGCACAGACAAGTTGGATGAGCAGAGGTACTGTGGAGGACTACCCAGGACGATTGACTTCCCAATATTCAGAGACTGTTTGTGGATGGCCACCACGAGGGTCTGCTGAAAGAAGAGTTTTTCTTGGACTTTTTTCCTCACCCCACGACCAAGGGGTGTCCCACTGCATGCACTTGTTTATATGCTTGTGAGTGTTTCTGGTTTTTAATTACTACCTTTGTAACCCTCTTTCACCCCACCCGACATGAGATTGGGGGGGGGGGGGGGTACACTCCTTCTGGTTACTGTACACGGTCTTGGTGCTGTGACCTGCTGGCAAACAGGAGGGCTGAGGGCTCCGCAGTGTTGTGGGGAGAACCAGGACAGGGACAGGAGGTGGTGTGGGACAGGTTACCTTTCTCTTGTTCTCTCTGGGTGGTGCAGTACCTCCAGCCAGTAGGGATCCTCTGGGGTCTGCAGAGGAGAGACCCCCACTGACACTTTCTCCTTCTCACACCAGGAACAGTGACACACACACAGCGGCTTTTTTCTGTGGTTCTTTATTCAGAGCAGCATACACAGCATACAGTAGTCAGCAACACAGCATAGGCCTGCTCTTGCTTCTCTGCCCTCTGCTCATAGCAACACGATTTCCCTCCCTCTCATCCAGGTGGGGTAAGAGGCAGAGACTGCTTCTCTATCAGCTCTACTCAATATCTCCTTCCAGAATCACTCCTCATCCTAACTGAACACTTATTTTAGGAAACATGTCTCAATTTGAATATCCTCAGGGAGTGTCTCTAGCTTTGAATCATTACAACTCAAAGCTGGATACCGATTGGCTCACACACATCAGGGGGTATTCCAACCCACATCCACCCTTTGGCTTAACATGCTCAAAGGTTGCTTAAGTCTGCCCCCGAATATTGCTACAATACTCAGAGCTGAAATGCAAACAGGCTAACTGAAGGAATTAACCTTTCCACTGCCTGTTCTAACAGGACTGACAGAGGAAAGGCCCAGAATTAGCAATAGCTGCCGAAGGCCAGGCTATACCTTTATAAAGCTATCTGCACTATCCTTATGTCCTCTCCTTTGTCTCCTTTTTGGGAGTTTCCTGCCCTCCAGTGGATGTTCTACAACCTGAGTTGGTCACTCTGAATAATCAACAGGCGAATATTACTCGCACAAAATCTGAGTAATAACACTATTATCTACCGCTGTATTTTTTACTGTGTTGCTCTATTTTTGGTGTTTTTCTCCTTTTTTATATACCTTTCTGGATGTGAGTGCGCTCCTGACCCCTTTGCCGCAATTACTATAGTGGAATTGGACTGAATCCACTCCAGCAGCAGCACCCATTACAGGACAGTACATACAGTGGCGGTCGCCTTTATCCTAATGCGGCCGGATCCGCGGCGCTCTGATAATCGCGGACAGATGCGTTTTTTTGTTTTTTTTGGTCCGGAGTGAATTGCGTTATTTTAGCACTCGTAATATTATTATTATTACAATTCATGAATATCTGCCATCTGGCGGACACGCGAAAAATTGCAACCAATTAAATCCGAACCATTCTCAATAAACACATCAACCGCGCATCAACCGCGCATCAGCCGCGGCTGTGAATGCAACATGAAGACGGTATGAATGCGGCATGAACGCAATGAAGTGCGTGGCATTCGAAAAAAAATCCCGGAAAAATGCGGTGATGTTGGAGAATAAAAGGGGCCGCGACAGTACCTTCTTATTTTATTTATCCTTTTACCATTTATTGTTCTACTGCAGTATTTTGCGCTCGACTTCTTTGTTCTTATAAGCTCTAATTAGAAATAGCTGCAAAATTAGGTTTCTGAATTTCAGCCTGTCTGTGACATCAGGATGTAACTACCCTAACTTGGAGTACAGTTGCTAGCTGAATCCATATCAGTGGGAAAGGCAGATTCATTTCTGATTGCTCTTTTCATTTGTTTCTGGATGCATCCTGGGTTTCGTAGTCACCAAGTCTATTGAGGAAAAAGAACAATCAAAACTAGACTGGGTGAGCCTGTTCTGCCTCCAGCCTGGTTTGAGTTGACAAGTATAACTTGGAGTCATTAGGAAGCCTCATTCTTATTGGTAGTGGTGTTCGACTGTGTTTGTAAAGTCCAATATGCAAGATTTGGGCTGGTAATCTCCATGATAGTTTTCAACAAATCCTTGTAGATGGGATAATGAACAATGTTGAGAGGCCTCAATTGCAATTGTTTCATTAGATTCAGGGAGTGATTGGATTCCAATGCGGGATTGGTGGAGAGGATAATGGGGCATGTTGATGTCTGTTGAAATGCCAGTCAGTAACAGTGACCTTATATGTTACAAATAAAGACTGGCTTACAGACAGCTTCCTTATAGGGAATATTTTAGCCTTCCAAAGATGTCAAAGGTTAATAGCTCCTGAACTGAGTGTCCCACAGTAGCAACTAACAATGCTGGTATGTTCCTGCGTGGGAGGCCCAACCATTTCAAACAATGTAAGCAAAAAGGAAACGTTATTGTTCTATATTACTTTCCTCCTTACGTTACAGACTGCCATATAGTAACAATACTAAGTAGTTTTATGATGCAAACAAACATGGTTGACAAACCATATTTACATTTTTGTTTACTATCAGGGAGTTGGTTAACTCAAAACATATGTTACCCCCAATGTATATAAGGTTAGAGGTTGTGGGGTCACTATTATTTACCCCACATCCAGCGTCTGTTCAGTTGCATAGATTTATAAGATTCTGGCAGAGCAGACATGGTGAAAGCTGCATATAAAGCAGCTTGATTTTTACTTCCTGCCCATGTGTCTCTAGATCAGTAGCAGCAGTTTTATTCTCAACTGCTCTCTAAAGATTTCCTTTCGCCTATTTTTAGAGGCAGAACATTAATTTAACACATAATTCCACTTATCATCTTGAAATATGAATCTAGTTCCCAATTTCGCATTTTTTACACACTTTATACATGTTTTGAGTATGCTTTGATACAGACATCTTTCTATAATCTTATGTATGTACAGTATTTACAGTTTGGTCCAGAAATAATTGGACACTGACACAATTTTCATAATTTTGGCTCTGTACGCCACCACAATGGATTTGAAATGAAACAACCGATATGCAATAGAAGTGCAGACTTTCAGCTTTAATTCAAGGGGTTGAACAAAAATATCGTATGAAACGTTTAGGAATTGCAACCATTTTCATACACAATCCCCTTATTTCAGGGGCTCAAATGTATTTGGACAAATTATCACAATCATAAATAAAATGTTCATTTTTAATACTTTGTCGAGAATCCTTTGCAGGCAATGACTGCTTGAAATCTGGAACGCATGGTCATCACCAAACGCTGGGTTTCCTCCTTTGTGATTCTTTGCTGGCTTTTACTGCAGCTGTCTTCAGTTGTTGTTTGTTCGTGGGTTTTTCTGCCTTAAGTTTTGTCTTCAGCAAGTGAAATGCATGCTCGATCGGGTTGAGATCAGGTGATTGACTCGGCCATTGCAGAATATTCCACTTCTTTGCCTTAAAAACCTCCTGGGTTGCTTTCGCAGTATGTTTTGGGTCATTGTCCAATTAACTTCACTGAATTTGGCTGAATCTGAGCAGACAATATATCCCTATACACTTCAATCTAGTTCTTTGAGCATTTCGCAGTGATGTGTGTTATAGTTGCATTGGAGAACAAAACAAAACATTGAGTTGTAGAGGGTGTTAAGTTTGCTAAGGTTGGGTTTGAGGTGCCGAGCCATATATTATGTCTCCATAGTCAATAATTGGCATTAGCATCTGCTGTGCGATACGTTTTGTGACCAGGAGACTTAGGGAGGATTTGTTCCTGTAAAGTACCCATAGTTTGGCATAGGTCTTGGTTGTCAGGGTATTAATGTGCATCCCGAATGTTAAGTGGGAGTCACACCATATGCCCAGGTATTTAAAACTAGTAACAGGAGTTAGGGTGGTGTTAGTGTTGGTTCAAATCAGGAGCTCAGTCGCTGGAAGCTTAAAAATTTTAGTCTTGGTCCCAAACACCATTGTTACAGTCTTGTCAGTGTTTAAAAATAGTTTGTTTTGGGAAATCCAGTTTTCGAGTCTGAAAAAGTCAGACTGAAGTATGTGTTGAAGGTCAGAGAGGCTATGGCTGTGTGTATATAGGATTGTGTCATCTGCATACATGTGTATTGAGGCTTCCTGACAAGCTGTGGGAAGATCATTGATGAATGCTGAGAAGAGTAGGGGACCCAGAACAGAGCCTTGCGGGAGTAGGGGACCCAGAACAGAGCCTTGCGGGATGCCACAGGTGATAGCCATGGACACATGTTGGGATCTACCTGATAGGTAGGACTGATGATGTGGTATGCTTCGAATCATGAGCCGTTCAAAGCCTTCTCCATACTTTTTTCTTCCCATAATTCTGGTACAGGTTGATCTTAGTTTAATCTGTCCAAAGAATGCTGTTCCAGAACTGGGCTGGCTTTTTTAGATATTGTTTGGCAAAGTCTAATCTGGCCTTTCTATTCTTGAGGCTTATGAATGGTTTGCACCTTGTGGTGAACCCTCTGTATTTGCTCTCGTAAAGTCTTCTCTTTCTGGTAGACTTGGATAATGATATGCCTACCTCCTAGAGAGTGTTTTTCACTTGACTGGATGTTGTGAAGGGGTTTTTCTTTACCATGGAAAGGATCCTATGATCATCCACCATTGTTATCTTCCATGGATGTCCAGGCCTTTTTGTGTTGCAGAGCTCACCAGTGCGTTCTTTTTTTCTCAGAATGTACCAAACTGTTGATTTGGCCACTCCTAATGTTCTGCTATCTCTCTAATGGATTTTTTTTTGCAGCCTAAGGATGCCCTGTTTCACTTGCATTGAGAGCTCCTTTGACCGCATGTTGTGGGTTCACAGCAACAGCTTCCAAATGTGAATGCCACACCTGGAATCAACTCCTTTAACCTGCTTAATTGATGATGAAATAACAAAGGAATAGCCCACACCTGTTCATGAAACAGCCTTTGAGTCAATTGTCCAATTACTTTTGGTCCCTTGAAAAAGAGGGGGCTACATATTAAAGAGATGTAACTCCTAAACCCTTCCTCCAATTTGGATGTGAATACCCTCAAATTAAAGCTGATAGACTGCACTTTAAGCCCATATACATTATTTAACTGTAACTTGAATTTGTTTGGAAAATAGACCTAGCTGTATATAGCACCATTAATGTACATAACGCTTCACAGCAGTAATATACGTGACAATCATATAAATAACAAATAATATAAATAACACATAAGGGGTAGAAGTGCTTCACATATAAAAGTACATCAGTAAAGTGGTAAGCACACTAGACAGTGTGCTCAAAGGAAAAATTCACTTAAATGCACACGACTAACAATTACAATATAACTTTTAATAGTATTACTTTAAACATATATTACCGATTGTAAGTGTAACAGTAATTAAAAAAATCAAACTAACAGCGAGGAGACGAAATACCAGTGATCCCTACTTAATAAACACTCAGACAGTATTATTCTTGTCAAGTGATAGGGATTAAATGGTTAAACTCAGCGTTGATTGGAATACCTAACAGAGAGCAAAAGCAAAACTCAGTAATGCACCTTTAAATAATTGAATTCTCTAAAGACCATAGTAGATACTAGCTTTAATTCTTGTAAGGTGCAACTGATAACATCATTATACCATGAACAACCCTCTATACCCTAAGGGGAGAGGTGTATATCAGGAGCAGTGCGCTACCTTAGGAAGTAGGTATAAAAATATAGTGTGTGTGATGGATATAACGTAACCATCAAGTGGCAACCTTCACTCACCACTAATGAGATAAATATGACAATGCAAAGCCACCCAAAAGTGAAGTGAATGGCTGGATATGGTGTTAAAATCCAAACTAATAAACTGAAATAAATACTATCTTAAATCATAATACTGAAATGAAGCATTGACTCAAAGATAAATGAACCATAAAGCCCAACTTAAAGTATCACTAGATAGACTCAATCAGACTCCTGTCTTTAATATCTAAATGGTATAATAAAATATATCAGCTGAGAAATCATAGCTCAAAACTTAAAACAGCTCCATAACGGAGGCTGATGACATCAGTACGTGCGCTACGCACGTTTCCCTCCAGCTACGGAGCTTCATCAGGGACATTTTTGCATGTGAAGAAAAACGGCACTATTTAAAGGCACACGTTGCCATAGTGACGCGATCGGCGGTCTCAGCTGCGCATGCGCAAACTGATGTGCATAATCTCACCCTAATTATACTAAAGCGCATGCTCAAGAAGAGATATAACGATCGCAACACAGATGTAAGTATGCCTGTCGTGAGGGAAACCTCTCATAGCATACAATATGATGGCGCATGCTCAAGAAGATACACCTGATCTTACAAAGGAAAGTTGCGCATGCGCAAGGTGATGGACAACAAACCATTTACATTGCTTGAATGCGCATGTGAAAGGAGATAAACTCCTTGCTAAGAACAACAAGCAACTGCGTCTGCCTAAGGAGACTGTCTATAGAGACAGTGTCAGGGTCGCCTAGACCTCCTGCCTAGCCATAGCTTCCTTGTCCACTGGGTGTGCTGCTGCCTTCTGTTGGCTCTGGGTTCCTCTGTCTGTCTGTCTTCTTGTTGCTCCTGTCTCTGTCCTTATAGCTTGCTTCCTGTCTGTTGATTTTGCCTTTGCTTGATGTCAGACTCCTTATGCACATGCTTCTGATTCCTGATTTGTTTCTGTACCTGTACCTGTTTTATAGAAGTCTGTTCACAGTAAAAGCCCTTGCTGGTAATCTGGCTTGTCCCTGTTTGTTCCTGTTCTCAGTCCCTGCCCCCAGACCTGTCCTGCCCCGCCTGTCCTGTTCCAGTCTCCTCGTTGCCGACCTCTGCTTGTTACCTGACTTCGCTACCTGCCGCCTGCCTCGGACCCCTGCTTGTTACCTGACTTCGCTACCTGCCGCCTGCCTCGGACCTCTGCTTGTTACCTGACTTCACTACCTGCCGCCTGCCTCGGACCCCTGCTTGTGACCCCTACTTCGCTTCCTGCTGTTCCGGCCACCGAGATCCTACCCGCCACAGGAGTCTCCCGTGACAGAAAGCAAAGGCCACTTCTGGATCTCGCTGGAACAGATTCTTCTTCTGCCTGCCCTTTCCTGCCTGCTGCAGCAGACCACATCTGCATGGTTGAAGATAAGTACTTTCGTTTCTTTTTTGGAAATCCAAGTTGGGATTTTGAAAGGTTTTTTTTTTGTTGCTGCTAAGTGTTCTGCAAGAATTATTGCGTTCATAACAAAAACATTTTTTCTGAGACTAGAACTGTTGCTGCAGAGACTATTGCAGTGCCTGGGTTAACCCTTGCAGTACCTGTTGCCACCTATTTAGACTCTGACTTTTCATTTCCTGGATAAGGCTTGTCTCTGCATCACTGGTTGGACCACTGCTGTTCACAGGGTTCCCATTTCAAAAGACAAGAGTGCTTCTATTATTTTGTTACTGCATACTGTGATTTTTCCTGCAATCTGTAGTTTTTCATATGATTGTTCTAAGGTTTCAGGTTTACCTGCAAGTTCTCCTAAAGTTTGTTTCTCTGCAACATATGATATCCCTACGCCTGATATCAAAGGTTTCAGATTTGACTGCAAGGTTCTCTGTCTGATATTCCTATGTCTGATGTCTAAAGTTTCAGATTTAACTGCAATGTTCTGTCTATTCACTGGTTGGACCACTGCTGTTCACAGGGTTCCCATTTCAAAAGACAAGAGTGCGTCTATTATTTTGTTACTGCATACTGTGATATTTTCTTGCATCTATAGTTTTTCATATGATTGGTTCTAAGGTTTCAGGTTTACCTGCAAGTTCCCCTAAAGTTTGTTTCTCTGCAACATATGATATCCCTACGCCTGATATCAAAGGTTTCAGATTTGACTGCAGGGTTCTCTGTCTGATATTCCTATGTCCGATGTCAAAAGTTTCAGATCTAACTACAAGTTTTCTCTGTATTAGTTTCCTGCTGTCTATGATATTTCTATGCCTTATATCTAAAGTTTCAGATTCAACTGCAGGTTTTCTTTGTCTGTATGATATCCCTACGCCTGATGCCTAAAGATTCAGATGTAACTGCAGGTTCTCTCTGTCTATATGATATCCCTACACCTGATGGCTAAAGATTCAGATATAACTACAGGTTTCTCGGTCTATGTTTTTTCCTTGCATTTATAAATCTCTGTGACTGATGCTAAAGTCTCAAAGGGTCAGCTCTCCTATCTTGTGTCTCTCTGTGTCTAATATTCCTGTTGTTCATTCTAATGCTTCTGTTTTAAAAACACATTTCCTCTTTACTGGTTTCTTGGGAAGTGTGGTTTAATTATGGCTCCCACTCAAACAGTCTTGAGCAGTAAATGTGAACACAGTACCACTGATTCTTCAGAACTTCTCAAAGCAAGGAAGAAGAAAAAGAAGGGAGGCATTACTGTGGAAGTTGCAGAAGGAATTAAGAATGAAAATTTAACCTCAGAGTCTGCATTTGATGAAAGAAATATGCTGCAGCTTAAGGCAACTCACAGACGTATCCCAAGAATAGTGGAAGAGAAGAAAGATGCTTCTACTCAGACGCTTCAAGCTGCACAGAAAGCGATTGATTGTCTTTATGGACGTTTAGATAAGGAGCAAGAAGCCAACGCTGCACTACAGAGCTGTCTTTCCTCAGCAATTGCTAAGTGTGTTCTGCAGGAAAAAGAAAAGCACCAGTTGGAGAGTGACCTGGATGTCATGTCAGGTGAGCTGGAGAAGGCATATGCTGAGGTTGCTGAGAATCGTCGCCTCACTTCTAAAAGTAACGAATTCCTGGAAATCTCTATGAAGGAAATTGACAGGCTTAATACAGAGCTTAAAGTCTCCCATGAGGATATTTGCTACTTCAAAAAAGAGATGGAAGTCGATCGGGAGGAGAGATGCTACTTGACAACAGAGATACGTTCTATGAGAGAAATCTTCGAAGGGTTAAATATCAGTTTTGAAACTGTAACCCAAGAGTGCAAGAATCTCTATGTCCAAGTCAGTGAAGGAGATAAGAAACTCCATGAATTAGGAGAGGAGAAGAAACAGTTGGCCCAGGAAAAGTTAGACATGCAGACAGTACTTCAGAATGTAGAGAGAGTGCTGCAAGAAGAACGTGTCTCCCTGGAGCGGCGCACACAAGCAGAAAATATGCTGCAGAGTCAGCTGCGAGAACTGCGTACACATCTGCAGGACACCAAGGAGAAATGGGTGAATGCTGAAGAAAAGCAGCGAGTTCTGCAGGAAGAAAGTTTCCAGACTGCCTACAAAATAAGAATGCTGCAAGATTATTTGAGTACCCAGTGTGTCCCCAAAGAGCAGCATGAGGAGCTGAAGGCCACACTGAGCATAACCAGAGCCTCGCTGGAGGAAGAGCTAAAGCTAGCAGCTGAACACACATCTCAGCAGCTCACAGCGCTGCAGGCGCAGATCGCTGAGCTCAAGACACAGCTTGCCAAAAAGGAGGAGAGCGAGAAGGTGTCCGTCTGTCAAGTGGCTGGCCTGACACAGCGCTATGAGGTCAAAATGGCCGATGCCTGCAAATTATTGGACCACACAGCCCGTGATAAGGTCCGGCTGCAGCTGGAGCTGGACAATGCCCGGGAGGAGTACCGGCAGCTGCAGATCAGAAATGAAGAAGATGAAACATATTTAAGCTTTACTCTGAGTCAGTTGGGAGATATGGAGTCGCGACTCAACTCCAAAGAAGCCGAACTGACAACTGCATTGAGTGGGAAAAGAAGTGCAGAAGTATAGCTTCAAGAGCTGAAAAATCAAATAGATGGTCTTAATGAGAATTTAAACGCTCTTGAGAGGGTCGCCTAGACCTCCTGCCTAGCCATAGCTTCCTTGTCCACTGGGTGTGCTGCTGCCTTCTGTTGGCTCTGGGTTCCTCTGTCTGTCTGTCTTCTTGTTGCTCCTGTCTCTGTCCTTATAGCTTGCTTCCTGTCTGTTGATTTTGCCTTTGCTTGATGTCAGACTCCTTATGCACATGCTTCTGATTCCTGATTTGTTTCTGTACCTGTACCTGTATTATAGAAGTCTGTTCACAGTAAAAGCCCTTGCTGGTAATCTGGCTTGTCCCTGTTTGTTCCTGTTCTCAGTCCCTGCCCCCAGACCTGTCCTGCCCCGCCTGTCCTGTTCCAGTCTCCTCGTTGCCGACCTCTGCTTGTTACCTGACTTCGCTACCTGCCGCCTGCCTCGGACCCCTGCTTGTTACCTGACTTCGCTACCTGCCGTTTGCCTCGGACCTCTGCTTGTTACCTGACTTCGCTACCTGCCGCCTGCCTCGGACCACTGCTTGTGACCCCTACTTCGCTTCCTGCTGTTCCGGCCACCAAGATCCTACCCGCCACAGGAGTCTCCCGTGACAGACAGACTACAAATCGTTTGCCCACATTGGTACTAATGTTTAAATGGATGATGCCCATACAAAACTAGCATTTGCTTAAAGGGGTGATAATACCAATAGAACTCTACATTCTTCTAACATTCTAGCATTTGCAAGTATAAGAGGGGAATTGCGTATCTCTCTCCTCACGCATGTGTACTTACATAGAACAAAAAGTGAGGAAACAGTCTAGATCGGGTCCCGCGCAGTGGGGCATCAGACATAAATCCCCTCACACCTTATCCATGCATGATCGGTGATGTCTACAGCCGGAGAGGTCCACCTTTGTGCTGCCATGTGCAGCCCTTGTCCAAGGCCACCGGTCACCGTGTGGATGTCCGTACACCAACGCAGTAGGGCGGCTGTCACACTAATGTTGGGAGGGTCCCTATCTGGGGCCTTCCCTACAATACTGAACTGATTTGGCTCAGGGCAAAAGGGACAAGATCTGAGCCTACTACTCCTTGGACACAATAAAAAATAAAAAACAATAGGTAGCGCTAATGAAAATAAATGAAATAAAAGAAATATAATATAAATTGGCCACGTGTAGCTGCCTAGATACGTCTCTGACCCCTCGTCAGACAAGAGTATGTCACTGGAATAGTATCAATGGCGCTAAACACAATCTACAATAAATGATCGTATAAATATACAAATACAATGAAAATATAAATATACAACCGGATGGAATTGAAGGGTGATCTCGGCCAACGTTGATCAAACATGAAATAAGAAAAAGAAATACATAGTGTAATACTGATAAAACATGTGAAAGACAAATACCAACAAACAAACAAACAAACAAACAAACAGACAAGAATTAGCAAATATTAAGATATACAATTAGCAAATATTCGAATAATAGTGTAGCTGGAACACACAATAGACTAAAAATGATGAATTTAATATATTATAAAAACATGTACAACAATTAAGCACAATTAAAGGACCCAATCGATATCCGTCCGAATTGCCCGCTTACCGAAGCCAGAATATAAAACCGCAGTGGATATTTTAAGAGAGTATCCCCTCTCACAGTGACTGGTTCTCTGACCGGCACAGCTTACAGATGGATTTCTGGAATCGCCGCGTGCTGATGGTGTAGAAATGGAGAAAGCGTCCCTCCACGCGGTAACAGGGGCAGGAGATCACTGTCTTGATGTGAAGCAGTCCGGGCATGCGCAGAAGCGCCCGTCACAGTATTGACGGCACCGCAAAATCTCCTGCTCCTCGCGGTCGCGTATCATCCAAATGGCGGCAGATTCAAAAGTGCTGTGTGTCACAGAACTGCACGGCTGGGCTGGCAATGGAATAGGGCAGCTGACGGCAACGGGGGGATAACGGGGACCACCCAACGCGTTTCAGAAGCAACGGCTTCCTTCATCAGGGGTTAAATTGAATAAAGTAGTCCCTGTGTGTCCGGTTATTTATAGGAAAAATTTTAAAGGTGCAAGCACCTGAATAAAGTCCCGGTCAGGCGCAGTGATCTAAATATAAACTGCGACATGATATCAGCAACACCATAAAATACATGAAGAATACATAAACAAGTAGAAAACAGTGAAACTACATATATATAGAAACATAAAACATATAAAAACAATTAGCAATGGCAATCAAATTAGAAGATCATAAAATATATTATTATTTAAAAATATATTATTAACAATATTATTTAGAGATAAGGATAGACAGCATGCTGTATATGGAGTGAAGTGACCATTTGTAATAAACAGATATGGTCAAGAGTGAATCTAAAGATTTTAGGTCACAAACATAGCTAGGATTTAGATGACATAGTCTGGTTGTTGAATAGAGATCTACTTCATGGATGTTACAGAAATACTAATAGTGGTTACATGGAAGTGAATGACCTAGTGTATCAGTGTAATATACTTATAAAATAAATTATTAATGTGATGCATAATATATAACTTACCATTGTGTAATGATACCCAATAATGAATTAATGTGTAATGTTAATACGTGTAATATGAGATATAGATATAATAAAATCATATAATGTGTGGACTAATAATATTATGAACATTAACTAAAGTGAAATATTAATGTGAAATATTTGGAATAATATTAAAGTATTCTTTTTAAAGTGCAATAATAATTATTTCTCCAACAGGAATGATGTTAGATTAAAATCAACATTAAGCCCTTGTGGAGTCAGTGTACGGAGTTCGTAGATCCAAAAGGATTCACGTCTCCCTAATTGTGTAGTGATATTACCTCCACGCCAATTAGGTGTAATGGCCTCTATAGCTATACATTTCAGACCCAAGGGACTTCCACCATGCACCTGGAGAAAATGATTCGAAACGCTATGAGTGATTAAACCTTTTTTGATGTTGTAAATATGTTCATAGAGACGGCGTTTGATGGGCCTAGTTGTCATACCCACATACTGCAGACCGCAAGGACACTCAAGGAGATAGATGACATTTATACTATTACAATTAATTAACTGTTTGATATTGTATATTTTCGTTGTGGTCATGGATTTAAACGTGGCGCTTCTAGAACTGAATTTACAGGCTGTACATGAAATGCAAGGGAAATACCCATTTATTGTTTTATTAGTACGAGTATTTTGACGGGATAAAGGACAACTAGGAGCTAATTTTTGGCCCATATTTCGAGCTTTGGTGAATATTATTTTAGGATGTAGGGGTAAAAGATCTACCAAGTCCCTATCCTTCCTCAGAATGGGCCAATACTTACGTAAAGTATGCTTGATGGCTGGAGCCATCTGGTTGTATTGGGTAATAAATGGTATATTTATAGAAGAGCTGTCTTTACTTTTTTGTTTATATTGAAGAAGAGTGCTTCTATCAATTTGATCCACTTCAAATATGGCTCGATCTAGTTGAGTAGAAGAATATTGTCTATTAATAAATTTGTCTTTTAAATCATGGGCCTGCTGATGAAAAATTTCAGTGGTGGAATTATTTCGCTTCAAACGTGTGAACTGGCCTTTGGGTATATTATTGATCCATGTAGGGTTGTGATGACTGCTGGCATGTAAATAGTTGTTAGCCTGGACCTTCTTAAAATATGTTTTTGTGTGTAATTTATTGTCCATTATAAAAATAACTAAATCCAAAAATTCAATAGATGTATTGCTGGAATTAAACGTGAATTTTAAATTAAAAGGATTATCGTTCATATACAACTGAAATAATTCTAATTGATGGGTGGTACCTGACCAAATAAAAATAATATCATCTATGTAGCGCCGCCAGAGCACCAGGCTTGCTCCAAAAGGACAGCCGGACCAAATGAATTGGTTTTCCCAGCTGCCCATAAACAGGTTGGCATAACTGGGAGCAAACCTGGTACCCATAGCGGTGCCACATACCTGCAAATAATATGAATTATCAAAATGAAAAAAATTATGTGTTAATATAAATTGAATGCTGGAAATTAAAAATGTCTTAAAGGAATCTGTAACCGAAGAATCTGAGTCCAGGAAACGGCCAACAGCATCACAACCCTGACCATGGTCAATGACTGTATAAAGTGAGGTGACATCTGCTGTTACCAGATGATAGTGTGCCTGCCATTGAGTGTCATTGAGGGTCTGCAGTATGTGGGTAGTGTCTCTAAGATATGATGGGAGCTGATTGACATAAGGTTGAAGATGATGGTCTATATATTGAGACAAGTGCGAGGTGAGTGATTGAATACCGGATATTATAGGGCGCCCTGGTGGGTATTGTAGATTTTTATGGATTTTCGGTATTATGTAAAATATTGGAATGATGGGGTGTGGATTATATAGAAACTCAAACTCTTGTTTTGTTAGGATCTGTTGATCAAGCCCTGTGGTTAAGAATGTCAATAATTGTTGTTGGTATGATTCTGTAGGGTTCGAGGAGAGGGGTTGGTAAGTGGACCTATCTCCAAGGATGCGCAAGGATTCCTGAATATAGAAATCCTTGTCCATAATTACCAACCCCCCTCCCTTGTCAGCTGATTTGATAACGATAGAATCATTCTCTCCAAGTGCACGGAGGACCCCCTTCTCCTCAATAGAGAGGTTGTCCCGCTTAATCTTAAATTGACGACTTTGTGTTTCCAAATCGTCAGCAACCATCTTTGCAAATGTGTTAACAAAGGGGCCGCTGACGAATTTGGGAAAGAAAGTGGAAGGGTTTTTAAATTTCGAACTTGAAACGGGTCCGGATTTAATAGGTAAATTGGAATTTGGGTCTAGTCTTGAAACTGCATCATTCTTAAAATATTTCTTAAGACACAGTTTTCTTACGTATCTTTGTACGTCTACATACAGTTTGAAGCTATTAGGCCCTGAGACAGGGGCAAAAGAAAGGCCCTTTGATAACAAAGATTTCTCCTTATCTGTAATGGGGTGTTTGCTTATATTGAAAATATTAGTATGATTGGAATTTAATATTTTGTGATTTTGCCTCCCCTTTCTACCTCCTCTTTTTCCTCTAGTGTGTTTTTTCTCTTTCTGTCTCTGGAAGTTCCTTCTCTCCCCAAGAGATCTCTTATTGCTTCTCGTGCATGCTGCTGCTCTTTGGTTTTCCTCCAATCTAAAAAAGAGAATGTTTGTTTATTTTCTTTATCTTCATCTACACAGAGTCGTTCCTGCTCTAAATCCACTAAAGGCTGATACTTGTTTTTATGTTGATATTTTTCAAAAATACTGTCAATTTCTTTTTCCAGATGGTTGCCATATGGGGCAGGTGTAGTTGGTTCAATCAACGTGCTACTGCTAGAGCGATGTACTTTTGGACGTGTATCACCTCTTTTGGGTTTAGGTGTAGTGGAAGGAGCTGGATCATGTGTTCTCTCTTTAGTATGGGGGATTATTTTCTTATAATGACTAGGTATTTTATGAGAAAAATTACCAGGTGTATTGTCTTTCTGACTTTTGTATTTGTCATTGACCCGTGGTGTTTTTTTCTTTTTCCAATTTCTATACTGACCACTTTGATAGTCAATTTTATCACGTTGGAATTTCTGTTGTTTAACACTAATCACTTCCTTTTGCATGCTGTCTATCCTAGATTTAATCCTGGATTCTAACATTGGTAATTCACCATTATTTTTGAAGGATTCAAATTGCTCTTTCATCTCATTAATCTCTGTGTCTAGTCTCTGGAGTGATGTTTTACGTCTAGAGATCAAAAGACGCATGAGCTCAAAAGAGCAATTATCTAGAATGCGATTCCACTCTAGAGTGAAGGAATCACTTTGGAAATCAGTTGTAATTGGGACAAAAATTCTTAAACCACGTGGGATTCGTTTTTGTTCAACATATTTTTCCAAAGTGATTACATCCCAGAGCTGCTTCGTCTCGCTTATGAGTAACTTTTCTAGTTTATCTACTAGTTCATGCATATTACTCTGGGGGTTGTCTACTTCAATTGGTGATGGATCATCAGAAAATATTTTATTAATATCTATGTGTCTATTTGCTCTCATGGCAAATAACTGAGACATATTGCTCTATAAAAAAGCTGCTAACCTTGACAGGGGAAAAGATACACAATAAAAAACAATAGGTAGCGCTAATGAAAATAAATGAAATAAAAGAAATATAATATAAATTGGCCACGTGTAGCTGCCTAGATACGTCTCTGACCCCTCGTCAGACAAGAGTATGTCACTGGAATGGTATCAATGGCGCTAAACACAATCTACAATAAATGATCGTATAAATATACAAATACAATGAAAATATAAATATACAACCGGATGGAATTGAAGGGTGATCTCGGCCAACGTTGATCAAACATGAAATAAGAAAAAGAAATACATAGTGTAATACTGATAAAACATGTGAAAGACAAATACCAACAAACAAACAAACAAACAAACAAACAGACAAGAATTAGCAAATATTAAGATATACAATTAGCAAATATTCGAATAATAGTGTAGCTGGAACACACAATAGACTAAAAATGATGAATTTAATATATTATAAAAACATGTACAACAATTAAGCACAATTAAAGGACCCAATCGATATCCGTCCGAATTGCCCGCTTACCGAAGCCAGAATATAAAACCGCAGTGGATATTTTAAGAGAGTATCCCCTCTCACAGTGACTGGTTCTCTGACCGGCACAGCTTACAGATGGATTTCTGGAATCGCCGCGTGCTGATGGTGTAGAAATGGAGAAAGCGTCCCTCCACGCGGTAACAGGGGCAGGAGATCACTGTCTTGATGTGAAGCAGTCCGGGCATGCGCAGAAGCGCCCGTCACAGTATTGACGGCACCGCAAAATCTCCTGCTCCTCGCGGTCGCGTATCATCCAAATGGCGGCAGATTCAAAAGTGCTGTGTGTCACAGAACTGCACGGCTGGGCTGGCAATGGAATAGGGCAGCTGACGGCAACGGGGGGATAACGGGGACCACCCAACGCGTTTCAGAAGCAACGGCTTCCTTCATCAGGGGTTAAATTGAATAAAGTAGTCCCTGTGTGTCCGGTTATTTATAGGAAAAATTTTAAAGGTGCAAGCACCTGAATAAAGTCCCGGTCAGGCGCAGTGATCTAAATATAAACTGCGACATGATATCAGCAACACCATAAAATACATGAAGAATACATAAACAAGTAGAAAACAGTGAAACTACATATATATAGAAACATAAAACATATAAAAACAATTAGCAATGGCAATCAAATTAGAAGATCATAAAATATATTATTATTTAAAAATATATTATTAACAATATTATTTAGAGATAAGGATAGACAGCATGCTGTATATGGAGTGAAGTGACCATTTGTAATAAACAGATATGGTCAAGAGTGAATCTAAAGATTTTAGGTCACAAACATAGCTAGGATTTAGATGACATAGTCTGGTTGTTGAATAGAGATCTACTTCATGGATGTTACAGAAATACTAATAGTGGTTACATGGAAGTGAATGACCTAGTGTATCAGTGTAATATACTTATAAAATAAATTATTAATGTGATGCATAATATATAACTTACCATTGTGTAATGATACCCAATAATGAATTAATGTGTAATGTTAATACGTGTAATATGAGATATAGATATAATAAAATCATATAATGTGTGGACTAATAATATTATGAACATTAACTAAAGTGAAATATTAATGTGAAATATTTGGAATAATATTAAAGTATTCTTTTTAAAGTGCAATAATAATTATTTCTCCAACAGGAATGATGTTAGATTAAAATCAACATTAAGCCCTTGTGGAGTCAGTGTACGGAGTTCGTAGATCCAAAAGGATTCACGTCTCCCTAATTGTGTAGTGATATTACCTCCACGCCAATTAGGTGTAATGGCCTCTATAGCTATACATTTCAGACCCAAGGGACTTCCACCATGCACCTGGAGAAAATGATTCGAAACGCTATGAGTGATTAAACCTTTTTTGATGTTGTAAATATGTTCATAGAGACGGCGTTTGATGGGCCTAGTTGTCATACCCACATACTGCAGACCGCAAGGACACTCAAGGAGATAGATGACATTTATACTATTACAATTAATTAACTGTTTGATATTGTATATTTTCGTTGTGGTCATGGATTTAAACGTGGCGCTTCTAGAACTGAATTTACAGGCTGTACATGAAATGCAAGGGAAATACCCATTTATTGTTTTATTAGTACGAGTATTTTGACGGGATAAAGGACAACTAGGAGCTAATTTTTGGCCCATATTTCGAGCTTTGGTGAATATTATTTTAGGATGTAGGGGTAAAAGATCTACCAAGTCCCTATCCTTCCTCAGAATGGGCCAATACTTACGTAAAGTATGCTTGATGGCTGGAGCCATCTGGTTGTATTGGGTAATAAATGGTATATTTATAGAAGAGCTGTCTTTACTTTTTTGTTTATATTGAAGAAGAGTGCTTCTATCAATTTGATCCACTTCAAATATGGCTCGATCTAGTTGAGTAGAAGAATATTGTCTATTAATAAATTTGTCTTTTAAATCATGGGCCTGCTGATGAAAAATTTCAGTGGTGGAATTATTTCGCTTCAAACGTGTGAACTGGCCTTTGGGTATATTATTGATCCATGTAGGGTTGTGATGACTGCTGGCATGTAAATAGTTGTTAGCCTGGACCTTCTTAAAATATGTTTTTGTGTGTAATTTATTGTCCATTATAAAAATAACTAAATCCAAAAATTCAATAGATGTATTGCTGGAATTAAACGTGAATTTTAAATTAAAAGGATTATCGTTCATATACAACTGAAATAATTCTAATTGATGGGTGGTACCTGACCAAATAAAAATAATATCATCTATGTAGCGCCGCCAGAGCACCAGGCTTGCTCCAAAAGGACAGCCGGACCAAATGAATTGGTTTTCCCAGCTGCCCATAAACAGGTTGGCATAACTGGGAGCAAACCTGGTACCCATAGCGGTGCCACATACCTGCAAATAATATGAATTATCAAAATGAAAAAAATTATGTGTTAATATAAATTGAATGCTGGAAATTAAAAATGTCTTAAAGGAATCTGTAACCGAAGAATCTGAGTCCAGGAAACGGCCAACAGCATCACAACCCTGACCATGGTCAATGACTGTATAAAGTGAGGTGACATCTGCTGTTACCAGATGATAGTGTGCCTGCCATTGAGTGTCATTGAGGGTCTGCAGTATGTGGGTAGTGTCTCTAAGATATGATGGGAGCTGATTGACATAAGGTTGAAGATGATGGTCTATATATTGAGACAAGTGCGAGGTGAGTGATTGAATACCGGATATTATAGGGCGCCCTGGTGGGTATTGTAGATTTTTATGGATTTTCGGTATTATGTAAAATATTGGAATGATGGGGTGTGGATTATATAGAAACTCAAACTCTTGTTTTGTTAGGATCTGTTGATCAAGCCCTGTGGTTAAGAATGTCAATAATTGTTGTTGGTATGATTCTGTAGGGTTCGAGGAGAGGGGTTGGTAAGTGGACCTATCTCCAAGGATGCGCAAGGATTCCTGAATATAGAAATCCTTGTCCATAATTACCAACCCCCCTCCCTTGTCAGCTGATTTGATAACGATAGAATCATTCTCTCCAAGTGCACGGAGGACCCCCTTCTCCTCAATAGAGAGGTTGTCCCGCTTAATCTTAAATTGACGACTTTGTGTTTCCAAATCGTCAGCAACCATCTTTGCAAATGTGTTAACAAAGGGGCCGCTGACGAATTTGGGAAAGAAAGTGGAAGGGTTTTTAAATTTCGAACTTGAAACGGGTCCGGATTTAATAGGTAAATTGGAATTTGGGTCTAGTCTTGAAACTGCATCATTCTTAAAATATTTCTTAAGACACAGTTTTCTTACGTATCTTTGTACGTCTACATACAGTTTGAAGCTATTAGGCCCTGAGACAGGGGCAAAAGAAAGGCCCTTTGATAACAAAGATTTCTCCTTATCTGTAATGGGGTGTTTGCTTATATTGAAAATATTAGTATGATTGGAATTTAATATTTTGTGATTTTGCCTCCCCTTTCTACCTCCTCTTTTTCCTCTAGTGTGTTTTTTCTCTTTCTGTCTCTGGAAGTTCCTTCTCTCCCCAAGAGATCTCTTATTGCTTCTCGTGCATGCTGCTGCTCTTTGGTTTTCCTCCAATCTAAAAAAGAGAATGTTTGTTTATTTTCTTTATCTTCATCTACACAGAGTCGTTCCTGCTCTAAATCCACTAAAGGCTGATACTTGTTTTTATGTTGATATTTTTCAAAAATACTGTCAATTTCTTTTTCCAGATGGTTGCCATATGGGGCAGGTGTAGTTGGTTCAATCAACGTGCTACTGCTAGAGCGATGTACTTTTGGACGTGTATCACCTCTTTTGGGTTTAGGTGTAGTGGAAGGAGCTGGATCATGTGTTCTCTCTTTAGTATGGGGGATTATTTTCTTATAATGACTAGGTATTTTATGAGAAAAATTACCAGGTGTATTGTCTTTCTGACTTTTGTATTTGTCATTGACCCGTGGTGTTTTTTTCTTTTTCCAATTTCTATACTGACCACTTTGATAGTCAATTTTATCACGTTGGAATTTCTGTTGTTTAACACTAATCACTTCCTTTTGCATGCTGTCTATCCTAGATTTAATCCTGGATTCTAACATTGGTAATTCACCATTATTTTTGAAGGATTCAAATTGCTCTTTCATCTCATTAATCTCTGTGTCTAGTCTCTGGAGTGATGTTTTACGTCTAGAGATCAAAAGACGCATGAGCTCAAAAGAGCAATTATCTAGAATGCGATTCCACTCTAGAGTGAAGGAATCACTTTGGAAATCAGTTGTAATTGGGACAAAAATTCTTAAACCACGTGGGATTCGTTTTTGTTCAACATATTTTTCCAAAGTGATTACATCCCAGAGCTGCTTCGTCTCGCTTATGAGTAACTTTTCTAGTTTATCTACTAGTTCATGCATATTACTCTGGGGGTTGTCTACTTCAATTGGTGATGGATCATCAGAAAATATTTTATTAATATCTATGTGTCTATTTGCTCTCATGGCAAATAACTGAGACATATTGCTCTATAAAAAAGCTGCTAACCTTGACAGGGGAAAAGATACACAATAAAAAACAATAGGTAGCGCTAATGAAAATAAATGAAATAAAAGAAATATAATATAAATTGGCCACGTGTAGCTGCCTAGATACGTCTCTGACCCCTCGTCAGACAAGAGTATGTCACTGGAATGGTATCAATGGCGCTAAACACAATCTACAATAAATGATCGTATAAATATACAAATACAATGAAAATATAAATATACAACCGGATGGAATTGAAGGGTGATCTCGGCCAACGTTGATCAAACATGAAATAAGAAAAAGAAATACATAGTGTAATACTGATAAAACATGTGAAAGACAAATACCAACAAACAAACAAACAAACAAACAAACAGACAAGAATTAGCAAATATTAAGATATACAATTAGCAAATATTCGAATAATAGTGTAGCTGGAACACACAATAGACTAAAAATGATGAATTTAATATATTATAAAAACATGTACAACAATTAAGCACAATTAAAGGACCCAATCGATATCCGTCCGAATTGCCCGCTTACCGAAGCCAGAATATAAAACCGCAGTGGATATTTTAAGAGAGTATCCCCTCTCACAGTGACTGGTTCTCTGACCGGCACAGCTTACAGATGGATTTCTGGAATCGCCGCGTGCTGATGGTGTAGAAATGGAGAAAGCGTCCCTCCACGCGGTAACAGGGGCAGGAGATCACTGTCTTGATGTGAAGCAGTCCGGGCATGCGCAGAAGCGCCCGTCACAGTATTGACGGCACCGCAAAATCTCCTGCTCCTCGCGGTCGCGTATCATCCAAATGGCGGCAGATTCAAAAGTGCTGTGTGTCACAGAACTGCACGGCTGGGCTGGCAATGGAATAGGGCAGCTGACGGCAACGGGGGGATAACGGGGACCACCCAACGCGTTTCAGAAGCAACGGCTTCCTTCATCAGGGGTTAAATTGAATAAAGTAGTCCCTGTGTGTCCGGTTATTTATAGGAAAAATTTTATGGTGTTGCTGATATCATGTCGCAGTTTATATTTAGATCACTGCGCCTGACCGGGACTTTATTCAGGTGCTTGCACCTTTAAAATTTTTCCTATAAATAACCGGACACACAGGGACTACTTTATTCAATTTAACCCCTGATGAAGGAAGCCGTTGCTTCTGAAACGCGTTGGGTGGTCCCCGTTATCCCCCCGTTGCCGTCAGCTGCCCTATTCCATTGCCAGCCCAGCCGTGCAGTTCTGTGACACACAGCACTTTTGAATCTGCCGCCATTTGGATGATACGCGACCGCGAGGAGCAGGAGATTTTGCGGTGCCGTCAATACTGTGACGGGCGCTTCTGCGCATGCCCGGACTGCTTCACATCAAGACAGTGATCTCCTGCCCCTGTTACCGCGTGGAGGGACGCTTTCTCCATTTCTACACCATCAGCACGCGGCGATTCCAGAAATCCATCTGTAAGCTGTGCCGGTCAGAGAACCAGTCACTGTGAGAGGGGATACTCTCTTAAAATATCCACTGCGGTTTTATATTCTGGCTTCGGTAAGCGGGCAATTCGGACGGATATCGATTGGGTCCTTTAATTGTGCTTAATTGTTGTACATGTTTTTATAATATATTAAATTCATCATTTTTAGTCTATTGTGTGTTCCAGCTACACTATTATTCGAATATTTGCTAATTGTATATCTTAATATTTGCTAATTCTTGTCTGTTTGTTTGTTTGTTTGTTTGTTTGTTGGTATTTGTCTTTCACATGTTTTATCAGTATTACACTATGTATTTCTTTTTCTTATTTCATGTTTGATCAACGTTGGCCGAGATCACCCTTCAATTCCATCCGGTTGTATATTTATATTTTCATTGTATTTGTATATTTATACGATCATTTATTGTAGATTGTGTTTAGCGCCATTGATACTATTCCAGTGACTCCTTGGACACTACAACCTCCCTGGTGCCTCTGTCTGACTTACTCGAGGGGTCTCCGACCATAGAGGATATCCTGTTCCACCAGGCTGCATCAATCCCATTGGCTGGGATAGCCCATGTGTTCCATCCACCCCCCCCCCCCCCAGAGGATTCTGGGACTCGTAGTCCCATTACAGTCCATGTGGAGCCATTCCAAGATGGCCACCACTCTGCTGACACTGTGCATGCACGCATTGCCAAAAAATGGAGACCCCCACAAACTCCCTGGTACCGGAGGTACGGATGGGGACTCTGCTACATCCTCCCCTGGTGGAGAATTCAACGTCCCTGCTTGAGAACACACACAACATATTATATAATAAAAATGCACCTCATACATTTATATAATGAAATGCAGCAGTATAATATGTACACACTTAAATGGCATTTAACACTTCTGTCAGAATTACCATTATGGAGGCTAACTTGCACTGAGACGACTGCTGAGATTCATAGTGGGGTGCCCCTAATGAATCATAACCCACCCTCATTGGAGGGCATCTCGGTCTTTGGCTCTGACAAACTTCTTCGAATTCTTTGTGGTCGGAGAGGCTACTATGTTATAATACATTTATGTTATATATATTGTAAGCCTGGTTCCAGTACTTCAGGGACCAGGAGTTAATTTTGTTTTCAGTTGGGAATGTTGTAAAGTGGGCTGTGATCTTCCCAAGTAGTTGTGTTTGTTGTTGCATCTCCCCCCCCCCCCCACCACCAATCTGGGGCTGGGTCATATTGCTAACACCTGGGGGGAGGGAAACCACTAGCTAGATGAGATAAGTTCAGCTTTTGTTGTGAGCTTAGAGTGTTTTAGTTGAAGCAGCTAGGAGAAGCTGGGAATGGAGGCAGCTGGGACAAGCTGTAGGGGACATTGCAGGAAGTCAGACAGGGAGAATCTCTTTAGGGAAGTCCCTGTACCTACATTTATAGGGTAACCCAGTTTCCCAGTTGCAAGTGTTTGTGTTGATTTACGGTACATAGTGGTGGATATTTCTTTTCCCAATAAAGTAATTTGATAAACTCTGTGTTTCTGTCAGGCAAATTAATCCCTGGTGTGTTAGTCCATGTCTCCTGTGAAACAAACCCTCCACCTTACAGTATATAATAAAGACAAACACTCAAGTGTACATTCCTGTGTATCAGTGTTGGACAAGTATAGTTTAATTGACTCATATGGATTCCCAAAGGAAACATGTTATGTTTGCCTCATCATGACTGCCCACTTAGGCCGCGACCCCAGTACCTTCTACAGCGCACGCCTCGGCGTGCGCTGTACGCCCCCCCCCCAAGTCAGTCCGGTCCCAGTTACTACCCTGTCGCACACATTTCCCCAGCGGTGTGCGACAGGCTTTCATCAAGACAGGGGAATTTGAGCTCAGAGTTTGCGACGGAGGGGTGGCCACGCCCCCGCCGGCGGTTCAGCCAATGAGGACGAACCAGCCGCGTGAGGTCATGGCCACTCCCCTGCAAACCCACCACCACACCCCCTCTCATCGCAAATGCACCCTTTCTCCCAGGACCGTAGATCGCGGTGCAGCGCTGTGCACGCACCGCCCCCCCTGCCGGGCGCGCGTGCTACAGTGCTGACTGGGACCGCAGCCTAAGAGAATGATGTCTGCATGTAAAAATAAGTTAAGGCAAGGGTTCTCAACTCCAATCCAAAGACCACGAAACCGGTCAGGGTTTCAGGATATCCCTGCTTCAGCACAGGTGGCTCAATCAGTGTCTCCCTGCTTCAGCACAGATGGCTTAGTGCTGGTATATCCTTAAAACCTGACCTGTTGGGGGGACGGGGGTCTTGAGGACTGGAGTTGAGAACCTCTGAGTTAAGGGTTACAAAAAAAACCAAAAAAACATTCAGTGGTTTAAGTGAAATACATTTGGCACAATAAGGTTATCCTAGCAGGTGCTAAATTTGCTATAAATGGACAATTTAAAAGCATAGTGAACAACTGGGAAAACAGAGCAGAGGGGAATGCTGGCATTCCAGAGGCCGGTAGTTGATTTCCTATCAGATGGTTCCCTGCATGTGATTATTGATAGCTGCTTTTCTGAAAGAATGCCAGCTGGCAAATGAATAAAAGGACACTGGTTTCATTCAGATGAGATTCTCTTCCCCACATTTGTAAACATGCTTATAATTTGTGATTAGAAACTGAATAACTTTATGTACAATTTTGCCATCAGATATATTGTATGTTTTATTATGCTACATAGGCACCTCAGAAATATCATGTAAATGTGAATACATTGTATTTGTAAAGCACTAATTTCCAAAAAGACTTAAATATTGGGAATTATTCCTAGTTGTTAATGAACAATTTTTTATTAGATTGTAAAAAAAATTGCGACAACTACAATTTATTCTACAGCATGTTGCTATCCACAGTTACTGTACATAATGGAAACTTGCATTGTGAAGTTATTAAGCATATTTAAAAATATGAATTCATACTCTTATAAAAGGTGTACCAATTAGAAATCAATCCTTGTATTGCAAAACCACATCATAATTTGAGTGATATTTTTATATCCTGAATTATAAAATTAAATTGCACCGGTCTTAGTGACAAGTGTGTATTTGTGCAGTTTTTGGTGGAAAGGATAGCTACAATCTCACTTAGGTAAATATGCGTACACATACATACATACTGTACATACATACAGATGCAGCCACCAGTGTTAGAACACTTACCTGGGATATTCTGGGAGATTTTTAGAGCAGTCTCACAGTAAATACCTCAACATTGCCTCAACATTTCTGTGAGATTCTTAATGGACCATAGGATTAACATAGCAGGGGGTCCCTGCAGTCCCCCATTCAAACTGAATGGGACTGCAGGGACCCCTGTTGTTGTAATCTGATGGGCCATTAAGAATCTCACAGAAATGTTGAGGTAATGTTGAGGTATTTACTGTGAGACTGCCCCAGAATTTCCCAGGCAACAGTTCTAATACTGGTGGCTGCATCTGTATAGAGCAAAATGGAGAAGAGAGGCTTACAACTGCAGTACCTGGAAGATCATTGGAGAGGCCTTCTTCCAGCAGTGGGTCGGCAAGGGCTGAAGATGATATAGATATAGAAGTGCAGGCTAGACACCCCTCAGAAATGTATAATAATGGTATGTATGGGTATGTTTATGTATAGTCAGTAAACAGGTACATCACTTAGAGGGTGTGAGGACAGGTTTTTTTTTATGGACATTGTGACATGGTCCCAGAATATTAGGCAGCTGTCTGTCCGATTTAAGGCAGAAAGTGGAAAAAACTGAAAAAATTATCCAGTCCACAGTTTCACATTTGCTGAGACTGTGGGATGGAAACTCCAGACCAGAGTTTACAGTGGTGCTGGTTTTCACTCACCTGCTCACCTAATTACCAGAACAGGTATTTAGAGCAGAGAGGGTTGCTTTTTCACTCTCTCTCTTAGAGCCTGGAGGCTGGGAGGAAAACTACTGCTCCCCAGTATCCAGTTCGGAGTAGACGCCCCCCCCCCCCCCAATGTGTTGCAGCATCTGAGGATCTAATGGGACAATGTCCCCATCTCACAGTTAAGTACTCAATGTTATTACACCTGTGTGTTATTTTAAGTTGGTAACTGGCTTAGTCAGCCAATATTGCAGATAGGGATATGCATGTGAGTTAGATGTTTCCTTTTATGATTTCTTTTGTTCTTAAAGTGACAGTGTTTAAACTGTTTAGTGTCACTAATGGAGTAATAAGCCACTGAAGGTTGAGGGCTGAGTGCCCCTTGTGTGTATGAACGTGTATGTCCCCCTTTTCTACAAATTAAACTCTAGAAGAGTGTCACGAAGAGCCTGGGCAAACGGCAATGCTACATAAAGGGAGCCATTTGCCACATATGGTGGAGAGTGTGGGCAGACACTGAAAGGTCTGTGGGTTTGAGAAAAAACGTGGGGATTTAAAATGGCCACCCAGCCGAAGTAAAGTACAGAGTCTGCCAGTGAAGTCTGTCCCACTGTGTATGACCAGCTGTGCTTACAGCATACATAGAGAATGTGTGAAGTGTGGATGCAATAGCACCCAGAGGTCAGTAGATGAAGATATGTTAAGGCCCTGAACCCAAGCAGAAAACCAAAAGTTTTGCTGAAGAAAGTAAAATAGCATCTAGCAAGTGCTGTGTGTAAAGTCTGCCCTGTCGGGTATGAAAACATTGCTGTGCTGTGTGAAGCTGTACGCCATAAGGAAAGTGCTGAGTGTGAAGTTTTCCCTGCTGGGTTTTTAAAATGGCCGACATGAAATGTTTGTTTTGTAATGTACATAACCATGCAAAACAGTGTCCTTTCAGGCCTCATGATGATGATAACGAGTATGTGACCCCAGGAAGAGAGTTGTAACCACAGATGAATTTAGTATGCTGGGTCTGTCATGAGCTAGGTCATATGCAAGACGTGTCCCCACAAAATTTCAAATACAAACGGCTGAAAAAGCAAGCAACACCTTGTGGGTGCAAACAAGATGTGGAAGCTGATAACAGTGAGTGTGTACCCAGTACTACTGATCTCCCTGGAGCTACTAAAGCAAATAGAAAGAAAAGTGTTTCTCAACCTAAAGAGGAAGTGACCGAACCACTTGAACCTGCACTGTCAGAACAACGTGCGAAAGAAAGATGCCAAGAAGTGATGGGCGGAATCGTCACGGGAACGGTGCGCAAAGAAAAAGGAGGCTCAAAGGGAAGCTGAATCCTTGATCTAGGATGAAGAGGCCTTAATTTCTGCACTCCAAACCGCCCGCCATGATTCTGATGTCCTGCAGGAACGATTGGATAAGGAGCGATAGATTAACACCCAATTCCAGGAGGCTAACGCCGCTTTACAGAAGAATATACTCCCAGCTTTACATGAGTATTATGCTTTGAAGAAAACAGAGTGTCTCTTATGGAGTGAGTTGGAGGAGGTGACGACTAGCCTGGAAAAGGCCAAGACCTCAATTGCTACCATGGATGAAAAGCAGAACAAGTCTATATTGCTAACCTAAAACAGAAATTTAAGGAGGCTCTACAAGAGGTTCACACTCTCAGCACACAGGTGGAACAATCACACCAGGAGGGCCACGGTCTAAACACAGAGCTGGGTATGTTGAAGGAAACCCATGAGAATGCCCTGAGTGATTTACAGACTGTAAAGAGAGAGAATGCAAGTCTAGAAGAGGAAAATTTAGATTTGTCTGACCAGGCCAGTGAAGGAAAGGAGAAGCTTCACCAAGCAGAAAAAATGAAGGAACAATTGTCCCGGGAAAATTTAGAAGTACAGGCGGCACTGCAGAGCCAGCTGCAAGAGCTGCGTGCGCATCTACAGGAGGCCAAGGAGATGAGTGGGTCCTGCAGGAAGAAAGTATCCAGGCTGCTAACAAAGTAAAAGTTCTGCAGGAGCGTCTGAGTACCCAATGTGTCCCCGCAGAGCAGCATGAGTAGCTGAAGGTCACGTTGAGCATCACAAAAGCATTGCTAGAGGCGGTGCTTAGAGGCCAGGTGACTCTGTATGAGAGGGAGCACAAGAAGGTCCAGAAACTAGAGCAAGAAATGAAGAAGAGAGGCTAATCCATCCCCAAAGGTCAGCACACTCAGGAGAAAGAGGTGTGGAAATCTCAAATAGCCGCGACCCTTGTGATGAAATCTGCAGAGCTCCAAAATATGAAGGATGCTTTATTGTATCAGAGCAAGCGGAAGAGGTGAAGGCCCTGAGAGGGGACTTGCACGATCAAATTGAAGAGCTGCAGATGCAGATTGCTGAGTGCAAGATACAGCTCGCCGAGAGGGAGGAGGTGTCCGTCAGGTGGCCTTCCTGACATTGCGCTATGAAACTGAGATGGCCGATAACCACAAGCTGCTGGCTCACACGACCAATGAGAGGGCCCGGCTGCAGCTGGACAAGATCCGGGAGCAGCACCGGCAGCTGCAGGCCAAGAATAGAGAAAAGGAAATAGAGTTAAACCTTGCTCTGAATCAGCTGACAGATATGGAATCGCGACTCAACTCCAAAGAAGCTGAACTAGCAGCTGCACTGAGCGGAAATAGAAATACAGAAGGACAGCTTCAAGACCTGAGTAAGGGTCTGGAGTCTGAGCAAACTGGCCACAAGATGGCAGAGAAACAGAGGCGTGACCTGGGCGAGGAGCTCGAGGCTCTGAAGACTGAGTGGGACGCTACGTTGGACTGATGTCCAGCAGGAGGTTCCTCGGATGAAGTTGGCAAAAAAAAGGTTACAAACCTAAGAAAGACACTTGGGTCACAGAAGCAGTACTTAGAAAAGATAGCGGTAGAGTTAAGATAAAAGGAAGCTATGCGGAACAGTAATGCACAAGTGTCTCCACTACAAGAAAAGGTATTGGCCCTGACCAAGCGTCTGCACCCTACAGAAACTAATGCCCGTGAAGACAAGGGTACATTGAGAGCTGGGGACACCGCTCAACTGAAAAATGAGATTACAAAGTTTGAACCACCTGAGCAAGTGATGCGCTCCCGTAAGCGTGACTGTAGTGCCCATGGGACCCAAAGTGGATTCCTTGCCATGAGGGCAGCCGTTGTAAAGAGACATTTCAGTAAGAGGAGCCTAGAAGGTTCAAAGATTGGAAAGAAGAGGCGACAAAGGGCAACGCTGCGCTTGAATAGTTCCAGATCTCCCCACTCTGGACCACAGTGTGGAGCCAAGGAGAATCTGGTCCGGGTCTCTAGTCAGAGGCGGAAGAAACAGTCCAATCATATGCAGGATGCAGTGGGCGGTGAAATGAAGTCTGAGAATGTAATGGACTGGAAGTCAAGGGTAAAAAATGTGTGGGAACTAACCGATTAGGTTACAAGTACGGACTATGTCACGGACACTTAACCTTGTAACACAATTTGCTAGTGCTATTATATTGTATATTATGCCTCTGGAATGAGCAGTGCACAAAGGTTGCAATATTGTATTTTCTGAAAATGTAGGTAAGGCTACAAGTTAGTTAGTAATGGCCCTTTCTATAAAATATTGTTCATATTCCAGAGTAGGAAACCCCCAGGGTGGTGATAGAAACTGCCCGGTTTCGTGTGTGTGTGTGTGTGTGTGTGTGTATGTGTATGTATGTATGTATGTATGTATATATATATATATATATATATATATATATATATATATATATATATATATATATATATATATACACATACATACATATATATACACATACATACATATATATACACATACATACATATATATATATATATATACATATATATATATATATATATATATATATATACACAGTGGTTGACAAATCACCAAAAAATCTACTCGCCACACAAAAAAATCTACTCGCCACCTAGTACCAAACGTGTGCTGCTTGGGCCAATATTTACTCGCCCGGGGGTTAAATCCACTCGCCCGGGGTGAGCAAATGTATAGGTTTGTCGAACACTATATATATATATATATATATATATATATATATATATATATATATATATATATATACACACAGTGGTCGACAAATCACCAAAATATCTACTCGCCACCTAGTACCACACGTGTGCTGCTTGAGCCAATAGGAGCACGCCACGATGTTAAATCCACTCGCCCGGAGCATGCAAATGTATAGGTTTGTCGAACACTGTGTGTATATATATATATATATATATATATATATATATATATTAGAAAAAGAAAAGAGAAAAAGCGCCCGATCCTTGTGTAAAATCAGATGAACATTTTAATAAATCATGGACAAGACAAATGCACACTTACAATTTGTCTGATTAAAATAAGCATTTTATGGGACCTGCCCATGCACCAATCGAAGACTCCACAGTCACCTCCGCTCTGCAATCTCACGATCAGTTCGAGACCCAGTAATTGAGAACGCCGTTTTCTCCAAGGTGTATAGATTATCATCCGTCAGGAGCTTCTCAGCAGCGTGCGTCCGCCATTACTCCCACGCATGTGGTACTGGATACCGGAAGGACTTTCCTTGTGGTTCCTGTGTCTCTCTCTGGTGCCGAAGGCAGGTCAGCCACCGTAGTTGCAATGCAAACCGTCCCTACGCGTTTCTTCCGCCTTTGCGGATTTCATCAGGGGATGGACACCAAGGGGGCTAGCTGGTGTTAAATAGTCCCTCACATCAATGGCTCACAGGTGTATTTAATACCAATGGTGTCATTAGATCAAGTTGATATCTGGTGCAATATAATTGAAAACTCTATTACATTTAAACTTCACAGAATTTGAAACGTTAGTGCATTTAACAACAGCGAACGAGGATACTATTGCTGATGGAATAATTAGCCAATTTATATGCAGATTGTATACTAACATGAACAGGATATGAACATAGAAAAGAACTTGTTCCAACATTTATGTACTAAAAAATAATAAAGAAATATAAAGAATATATACAGAATATAATTAGATAGAATACAAACAAATTATTTCTTACATATGTATATCAGTAATAAACAAATTAATTGTCACATATTATATACATGTCCTACCTATAACCAATAATATACCACATATATATATATAATAAATATAAAAATAATGAGTCTAAATACCGTATTACTCAATATATATTAGTCAATAATAGACATTTATTAACACACTCTCATTCCTTATATAGGTAATATACTTGGAACCAGTACGAATATTAGTCGTCACACTGATATATGTATACAATATTCTTTTTGGGGTGGTTTTAATCTAAGTTCCCTTTTTCCTCATATGCTAGATCAATTTTTGCCCCCATTATATCTATAGGGATCCTTTCTCCACAAGGATATAGATAAAATCATTTGGGAACAATTGTAACTTGACCAATTAGGACTCGGAATACCCAAAAGGGCTATATTTGATATATAAATCTATAGCCATATAGAAATTTTGGCTGGTCCCTTGCAATCAACAGTCACTGTCTCATCTCTTCCTTCCAGTTCACACATAGAGAGACACATGAAATATTTCTCTCTTTTTCAAGCTTAAGTATGCATTTATTCGTTTTCTGAACTATTATTATATTCTAGATATTAGTACGGTATTTAGACTCATTATTTTTATATTTATTATATATATATATGTGGTATATTATTGGTTATAGGTAGGACATGTATATAATATGTGACAATTAATTTGTTTATTACTGATATACATATGTAAGAAATAATTTGTTTGTATTCTATCTAATTATATTCTGTATATATTCTTTATATTTCTTTATTATTTTTTAGTACATAAATGTTGGAACAAGTTCTTTTCTATGTTCATATCCTGTTCATGTTAGTATACAATCTGCATATAAATTGGCTAATTATTCCATCAGCAATAGTATCCTCGTTCGCTGTTGTTAAATGCACTAACGTTTCAAATTCTGTGAAGTTTAAATGTAATAGAGTTTTCAATTATATTGCACCAGATATCAACTTGATCTAATGACACCATTGGTATTAAATACACCTGTGAGCCATTGATGTGAGGGACTATTTAACACCAGCTAGCCCCCTTGGTGTCCATCCCCTGATGAAATCCGCAAAGGCGGAAGAAACGCGTAGGGACGGTTTGCATTGCAACTACGGTGGCTGACCTGCCTTCGGCACCAGAGAGAGACACAGGAACCACAAGGAAAGTCCTTCCGGTATCCAGTACCACATGCGTGGGAGTAATGGCGGACGCACGCTGCTGAGAAGCTCCTGACGGATGATAATCTATACACCTTGGAGAAAACGGCGTTCTCAATTACTGGGTCTCGAACTGATCGTGAGATTGCAGAGCGGAGGTGACTGTGGAGTCTTCGATTGGTGCATGGGCAGGTCCCATAAAATGCTTATTTTAATCAGACAAATTGTAAGTGTGCATTTGTCTTGTCCATGATTTATTAAAATGTTCATCTGATTTTACACAAGGATCGGGCGCTTTTTCTCTTTTCTTTTTCTAATAGGTACTATGGGAATTTGGTGAGCCCAAGAAGAAGCAGCCTGGACCTTTGTTTTATTCATTCATGGACTTCATTTGGACTTAAGTATCATTTTTCAAATTTTTTTATAGTTTAATTTTTTGTATTTTTATGCTTTTTTATATGTTCAACAAACCATTTTATTTTTTCACATTTTTTGCACATTTTTTACAAGTAGAATTTGTTTGATTCATGTTGTTATAATATATTTTATTCCAATTGTTATAGGTAGGCACTAGTTGGTTCATGCAAACATCATACTCAATTTTGATATTTGGTGCAACATTTTGGCACACGTCACCAGGGGGGCAGCAATTTGGGTGTGTTGAAAAAGGAGCGCTGTCTTTAAAACTGTTCCATATATATATATATATATATATATATATATGTGTGTATATATATATATAGCCAATAAAGAATATCACTTGTGAGCACATTCACATGTCTTAGACAGGTCTGCAACTCTGCCTTTCAACCATTATCACTAAGCATACAGTGCTCCTACTGCAGCAAGGGATTCCTGGGAAATGACATGAAAATGAGCACACAATGTGTCACCTTTTGCCTGGAATATCCATTCACATGGAGCCCATTTAAGATGATGCATCGCCGTTCACACAGCTTTTAAACACAGCAAGGGACTAGCAAAGCAAGTACTGAGTGGTTTGTAAAGTACTGAGTGGTTATTCTAAACCAGGCACAAATAGACACCTTCACTCTGTCATTTTTACAAAGTGACTTTCATTTAGAACCTACAAAAAAAACATTTATCGCAAAATTAACATTGCCCTGCCCATTAGATCTACTTTCTACTTGACGTTCCATGTCATTACTTTGCAGATGTCCATTGCTAACTACTATTGTAAATAAGTCACAAAATCACAATAATTACTTGTATATTTTCAAAGCAACTTCTGCTCACTCTGCATTAAATATAGCAGTAAAATCCTTACGAAATAGCTGCACACTATGAAATACAAGATGATGAAATTAGAGCTTTTACCCTGACAGTGAGTGGAAATTACCAGAGAATCATGCCTGAAGCCAAGCTACCGTATCTGTTGAAACATGTCCACTGAGGTTCACTTTCATCTAGATACTGATACTGATATATCAGTTGCAACAGTAACAAAGGTCCATTGTGAGTTGTGTTATAACCTGATTACAAAAAGCTATTCTTGCATTGTGCACAAGTCTGCTGTATAGACACCTAACAGGTAGAGCTAAGTGTAACTTTTTAATATGGAATTATTAAATCAACAATACAATGTTAATCATATAAAAATAAAAAACACACAAATAGAAATAAATGCTTGTACTACATATACAAACGCACATTTTAGACATACTACACCTATAAGTACAAATTTATGATCCTATGCATTATACCAAAACAAGTTGTATATTTAATTATAATCACTTGGACTACAATTAAGGACCTGCAGGATGATGAAAACACAGGCATATTGACACTTCTTTTCTGCTTTACTTTGTAATATCTCCACTGAGACATTGTTTTCTATTTCGTCTAACCGGCAACAGATTAAACCGCCAATACTTACCCAAAAGAAAACTGAATTAGTGACGTACCCTATTTAGTGCATACAGTGACTAAATGGTTAATACTTTCCTTCTAAAACTCGTTTTTTGCTGGGGTGTTTTTACCTGTCGATACATTACACTTACATTTGAGGTTACCATGTCATCTTGTCTGCTTTAGTAATGTACATGTGAATGGCTTCAGCTATTTTAAATTCCCAGTGTGGAGAACTTAAAATCACCCACATAAATAAAAACAATAGCAGGTGAACTCTAAAACACAATTTTTAAAAACATTTTTAGTGACTAAAGAACTTTAAAGCTTTTGCTTTGTAAGCTTTTGTTATTGCAGGACAAAGACATAATTTATAGAAATCCACTAATATGTCACTATAATTATTTTGTTACAAAACAGTGACATGTCAAGAAAGGTACCCTACAAATCAGAAACAAGTCTTACCGGTTTATTATCAGTCAGTGCAAAACAATATGAAATGTGATATATTTCATTCACTATCCAGTTTTTGTCTTGCTGTCATTGTTCATACAGTACAGTAGTGATTAGTAGAATTTAATTCTAAGACGTGGCACAACATGCAGACCCTTGTTTTGGTTTTATTTTCCTATATCAAAAAACAATCGTTTCAGCATCTCAGCTAATAATTGCTAGTTTAATATTCTCCACATAAACCTGTTACTCAAAATATAATATATATGCATAGCTGCCAATCGGGAGGTGGGAGGGGGGGGGGGGGGAACAACAGTTATCCCGGGCCTGGTGGATAAAGGGACGTGGCCAACTGCAGAAGTTGATGGGCTCCCCCACACCACCGAAGGAATTGGCTTGCCAATACCCTTGGCCAGGTATTAGTCCACTACCCCTCAACATCTTGACTGGCACCCTCAACTCCCCTCTCAACATATTGGCTGGCACCTTTGAACAGTGCCCAGGTTGGAGTGTTGCAGGCTGGGAAACCTGTTGCCCGGGCCTGTGGTATATGTGTTATGTCATAGAGTCAATATGGGTGAAAGCTGAGGATTTTATACGAATATGAAACAAAGTTCTTCACTAAATACTCCTTAAATACATGAGAAGACACAAAAAAATAGTCCTTTTACTGTCATTTTAATGCCATATCTAGACCTTGATGGGTATTTCACATATCCCCTATTTGATATGTAGTCAATTGAATAGCTTACCACTAGTGATACGTTAACTTTTATTCCGGTGTCTAGAAGTTAACATATCCCTAATGATCTTATTGTGGATGATGTGTCATCTACAATTTGCACATGACATTGTTATTTTTAAGCCCAGAAGACCTCCAGCAATAAATTGGAAAACTCGTCAGAGCTAGTAAGCGTGTGGACCTCTGTATGAATCTCAGTAAAATGATGTAAAACAAACTTGCCAAGTCTGCAAAGATTGAAATAAATTGAATAGAACTAGTCGAAGACTATGTCTACCTAGGCCAGCAAATAAAATGGATGGAAACATTTTGAATGAAATTCACAGGAGAATAAAGATGGGATGATGCGAGTTCGGAAGAAACAAGAACAACGTTTTTGACTAGTGTATTCTTCCAGTGCTCACATGTGTATGTGAAATTTGGACCCTACATGTGAAGATAATTCAGAAGCTTCAGATAACTAAAAAAAAGTATGGAGAGGTGCATAATGGGGCTTACCCGAAGAGATAGGAAAAAGAATTAAGGAGTTCTAAACCAAACAAGTTTGTGACATCATCACACGGGTGAAGAAATTAAAATGGCAGTGGGTCATATATTTTGCAAGAAGAAATGACACTCAATGGACAATCTCGACTAGATTCCAAAAGAGATTAAAAAACAATGACCAAAAGTAAGATGAGAGGGTGAAATTAGAAAATATGTTGAATCAACGTGGAGAAGAGTCTTGCAACCCCAGTACGTGGAAAATCATTGGGGAGGCCTTCATCCAAATGTGGATCAACAAGGGCTGAAGATGATATAGATATGGCAATAATATACATTATATAAAAGTTACGTTTAACCGCAGTTTGTAAGTTGTTCTACTGACTCCCAGCGGTTACTTTTAGGATATTCCTATAAATATTAATACATACAAGCAGGCTAAAATCAATGTATCTTAACTAGGATAAACGTAAAATCAAAATGTATAATAATTGCATGGTGTCTTATTAAACCAGCAGAGGCTGGTAACAAAAATATGTGCTTAATATATAAAATGACGTTGAGTACATATAAAAATTCACTATTTTGATGTTTGCAGCTCGTGAAGAAAAGGTCCTTCCACCATCCCAAGTAAATACTAAAAAAAAAACACCACTCATATAGTGCCTCTGATAGTGTAATGTCTTTTAATTTAAACAAAAAAGTGCATTAAGCCAAATTTATACTCGCAATATTAAAAATCAGTTAGAGCTTGTCACACATCAACAATACTTATTCAGCAGTCTTTCTTGCCACAGGATCCTGTGTAATGTGCCCAGGAGCCTTGTCGTGTCTTTGGCTGCAAGCGGATCTCTTCATTGTGCCTTGCGCTGTGCCTCGCTGTTTCTTGCTATTCTCATCTCCCTCTGATTGGCATCTTTAGCAGTCGGAGAATGGGGGCATTCAAAACACGTAGGGTGACAGGGTCTGTACTTCAGAACTCCTGTTTGCGTGTCAAGGGTTGATCTTTGGCTGGAGTGGATCCCAGTGGCAGAAACAGCAGGGAGCATGGTCGAGGTCACATGCAGAGGTCAGAGGCAGGTGACAGATAGTGTGGTCAAGGGCACAAGCAGAGGTCAAAGGCAGGCAGCAGATAGCGTGGTCAAGGCACAAGCGGAGGTCAAAGGCAGGCAGCAGATAGCGTGGTTGAGGGCACAAGCAGAGGCCAGAGGCAGGCATCATATAGCATGGTCGGGGTCACAAGCAGTGGTCAGAGACAGGTAGCAGATAGTGTGGTCGGGATCACAAGCAGAGGTCGGCAATGATGAGACAGGAACAGGACAATAGCAATAGCAGCAGCAGACACAGGAACATAGCAGGAGCTGGCGCAACCAGTATAAACAGGCACTGACAGACAGGAAGAGGAAGTTTATATAGGCAGGCTGAGAGGTAAAGCACAGGTGCAGAGGTGTCAGGTTTCAGGGTCTGGAATGTTCCTTGAGAGAGTTAGCAGAGCAGCAGCAATCCCGGTGGAGAAGCATGGGTACTGCAGGCTAGAACATGACATTATTCCCCCCTCCCAAGAGCGTTCTCCGGACGATCCTTCCTAGACTTGTTTGGATATCTCCGGTGGAAGGCTCTGACTAGTAGTGGGAAATGTACAAAATGTTTGGGTTCCCAGGACCTCTCCTCTGGGCCATACCCCCCCCCCACCCAAGTGGATCAGGTACTGTAGTCTCCGTCTGTGTAACCTGGAGTCCAAAATTCTCTCCACAATGAATTCCTCTTCGTTATCCACCAGGACAGGATCAGGGGGTGGAAGGCTCTATCCAGGAAATGGAAAATTCAGCTAGAGGTAGAAAGTCAATCCAGTCATCCTGGAGATGGCAAACAAAACACCGTAAGTATTGTTCCAAAGTCTGGTTTGTCCTTTCGGTCTGACCACTGAATTGTGGATGATAGCCAGACGATAAATTTTACTGGATTCCTAGAGAGGAACAGAAAGTTCTCTAAAATCTTGAAGTGAATTGCACCCCTCTATCAGATACAATCTCATCTGGAGCCCAGTGAAGCCAGAAAACCTCTTTCAAGATCAATTTGGCTGTCTGATCTGCAGAAGGGAGATTCTGTACAGCAATGAAGTGAGCTATCTTTGTAAGTCGATCCACTACTACAAGAATGGTATTATGTCCACTTGATCTGGGTAGGTCAACAATAAAATCCATTGATACTGTATGGACCCCGAAGGATGAGTAGGAATCGAAAGAGGCTGTAGCAAACTCACAGGGGATGCTCGAGGAGTATTGGTCTTGGCACAGGTCTCACAGGAGAGGACATAGGGCCTCATGCAGTAAGCGTTGATAAGGGAATTATCACCATTTTATAGCCAAAATTGGGTTTGAGATTCAGTAAGCGCCGATAAGTGCTTGATTTCGCCAGGTTTCGGAGCCGATTATTTTGTTATGGCCAGTCGGCTGCCGATAAGCCTGTTTTCGCCACTGATCGCCACTTTTTTAAACCGGCTGGATTCAACAAAAAAAAACAGCTTATCGGGGCTGATCGGCACTACGAAATTGAGATGTTATGGCCGATTTCTCCCGCCAACTAAAGTTGGCAGTTTGGACGGGAGAACGATCGCTAAGGCTGCCGGAACGGCACTTAGAAAAAAAAAATCTTCTGTACATCAATGGAGTCAATGGAGCGGGGACGTATAACAGTATAGTACTGTTTACGTTTCATTGCTCACAATACAAACGTCATTTGCATTACAGTGTGGGGGGCATTCCCTGCATTGTGTCACGGCTGACGTGTATTATTTGCATAACATTATACTTTTACATGTTTGCAGCATTTGCGGGTCACATTACTCATCATGTGATGATGTGCCAAGGGAAAATACTATACTCAACTCTTAAAGGAGAACCTCACATCATAGCACACATTTTACTGCATTGATCGACAATTGTTTACATGATGTTACACATGTCACACATGTCACACATACACCGTATATTCATCTTCCTTTACATTACACAATGCTTGTAATGTGTCACGCATCTTTAAACGTTCATGTACATCTAAATTCTCATGTTTACATCTACGTTTGGTCCTCCCTATTTTCATGACGTCACTTATTGGACGCTCAATCACATTGCATGTTTACATTGTAACCGTAGCATTACAAGCACTTCAACCTAACTTATACGCACATGTACAGTAATTCATCATTGGGACACCTTGTAAACTCATTCTATAGCAACTATCCTCATTACACAAATGCATGCATATGCACACGACTATTCATTGTTGGCAACATGTCACAATAACATGGCTAATTACACATGTTACACAAAACTTTTCCCACATCAATCTCAGCCTTTTTGTCTCATTACATGACTGACTCTTGCGTTCACAAGTTTTACATGCATTGCACATGCAACTATTTATTTGCAAGCAATGTTTCTACAAAGCATCACGTCACATCATTGGCAAATATCATCATTCCCTGCAGAATACACACAACAACTGCACACAGCTTGCCACACAAGTACTTTATTATGTTCATGTAAAACCTTGCATTTTACTATGTCACCTGACATCATTATACCTATTTAAAGGACGCCCATTACCTGCTCATTCACAGCTACTCATTTCAAAATGTTGAGATTGTTTAGGAGACGGAGGAACATTCTTTTCTATGACATGCTTGATGATGAAGACAATCATATAGGGCAAGGGAGGGACACACCGAGGGACAGTGACAGGGACGCGGATACGACAGGGACAGGGAGAGGGACAGGCCGAGGGACAGGGAGAGGGACAGGAGATCAGAGGAGAAGACAGAGGAGACAAGTTGTGCCTCGTCCGCGTCTGTACAGGGAGAGAACCCTGTTAGATGGGATGAGTGAGGAGGAGATTGTAAGTCGCTATCGTTTGAGTTCAGCAGCAATCTTAGCTCTTTATCAGGAGTTAAGGGGAGATTTAGATTTTTTCACAGCCAGAGGTCGTGCAGTCCCTGGGCTTGTTAAAATGCTGTGCTCATTACATTATCTTGCTTCCGCGTCATACCAGACAACTGTGGGCATAGTGGGCGGGGTCTCGCAATCTACATTCTCGCGGGCCTTGACCCAGTTTCTCTATGCACTCAATAGACGCGCTAGGAATTATATTCATTTTCCTACAGAGGCGACAGAGTGGCTGGAAGTCAGGACTGGCTTTTATAATATAGCAGGGATACCATGTGTGCTGGGTGCAATCGATTGCACACATGTTGCTTTGATTGCACCTAGTCAGAGTGAGCATGTGTACCGCAATCGGAAGCACTACCATTCACTCAATGTACAGGTGGTATGTGATGCCACGATGAGGATAATGCATGTGGTACCCAAATTCCCTGGTTCCAGTCACGATTCCTCTATCCTGAGGAACTCTTCAGTCTTCCATGCGTTCGAAGAGGGACATTTTGAATATGGTTGGCTGCTGGGTGAGTACACATTTACATGTTATAACACAAAACACATTTTTATTTAGGAATGTTGGCATTGTAGAATTTGATCACTAATGTAAGCTTATGTGTGCTCCATTCATTATAGGTGACTCAGGATACGGAATTAGGCCGTGGCTCTTGACTCCGGTGCTAAACCCTCAAACTGAAGCAGAGGAGAGGTACAATGCAGCCCATATATCTACAAGATCTGTTATAGAGAGGACATTTGGCCTACTCAAGACCAGATTTAGGTGTCTGGACAGAACTGGTGGGGCTCTTCTATACAAGCCTCAAAAAGTCTCTGATATTATCCTTGCCTGTTGCATTTTGCACAATGTTGCACTCAGGCACAATGTACAATCAGACCTAGCTGAGCCTTTGGTAGACGAGCATCCCACCCATGTAGCTGCTGAAAATGAACAAACAGCCAGTGGTGGCCAGACACGCCAGAATCTCATCAATTCATTTTTTTCTTGTAAGTAAAAACAGATATGTTCCAAGTTCTACTTTTATACTTACATTATGTTATCTTAACAATAATTTTTTTTTATATAACCTTCTGTTAGGACACAGATGAATATGGGTTGCACACCTTTCTTTTCTCTGCTGTGTGCACAAAGGGATGTGGCACCGGTATGTTATTGTTGCACAGGTTATATAATCCCTCTTCAATTGTACTTTAGTTGTGTGTATGTGAATACAACTGGGGTAACAAAGCACTAATATTTTAGCATTGTGTTGTTCCTTATGCTAACACAATACACATATTATGCCCATACTCATTCATGCTTCTAGTATGCTTACATACAATGTTATTGGTGCAGTGTAACATGTACATCCATATGATGTGTACACCAGGCTCATTTACATTTTGAATGTCATTAAATATACATGGTGTTGCACATTTAACACCAAATACACACTTTTAATGTGTTGTTTACGGTACTGAAGATGGCATGTCAATGTTTGCAATTTATATATTGTTCCTTTGCATTATAGGTATATTTGCAGTATGACTGATCATGGTATGTATATTTGCTGACATCTCTCATAAGATGTGGCTACCTCAATCTTCCTATAATTATTTGAACTAAAAACCCAACATATTGGTTTAAACACAAATGTTACATATATGTACTTTCTGTATCATGTATATGCATTTAGCTACTCTTGAGGTTTCATGTGCATTGTATTACAAAATGATTACTCACATTTCATCACATTTTATGTATGTTTCCTTATAATTTCCATTAATGTAATATAGAGGTGTTTGGAGAAAAGGGGATAACTGTACTTATTTGTTTACTTACGGGAGCACATTCATCACTAGCATAGACACACTTTTTAAGACAACTGTTTGTGTCTCTATCAATTGGTGTAGGATCCATGTATAACACCGACAAATGATAACACCAGCTTTATTATGGTAGCTTATATCATCATATTGACTATACTATGTATTTTTAAACGATTAATAAACACCGTAAACTATAGTTAGTTAGGTTAATGAAATATACACAGAAACGTACTTCATAACATGATGGTGATGTCATATTCAGAACATCATGCATTGGAGGGGACCATAACATCTGGCCAGTAACATTATTTGCTACAGTCCCAAACCATTTTATCTACATACCCATGTAACAAGAGATTTTAAATATAAATGGCTATTGGTTGTAAGTGTCCTTTACATTGGGAGAAGGAGTGGCTCAGTGAGTAAAGACACACACTGGCACTGATAGTTTGAAGCAGGGGAGTCTGGTTCAATTCCCGGTGTGGGCTCCTTGTGACCTTGGCCAAGTCACTTTATCTCCCTGTGCCTCATGCGGCAAAAAAACATTTGTACGTTCCACGGGCCAGGGACCTCAGGTTGAAACATGTGTCTGTAAATCGCTGCGTACAACTAGCAGCCCTATACATGAACATGCTCATATTATTATTATTATTATTGTTACATAGTTTCGACAGTCATACGTTCCATTACACAATAGAATACACAAATGTGTTAGCAGAGTGGGAATGGTTGTTATATAAAAAACACACCATGTCATAAAATGTTAGTAGTCATTAAAGAACACTCAAGAAAAATTCAAGAGGCACTATTTTGCAACATCATTATGTTAATTAAGTGCTTATGCAATATAGGCATAAGGGTATCACATTTTAAATTGTTTGTTAATAAGCGCTGCAAGCAATATAAAATTAGTTCCATATGTAGTATAGTAGTCGGTGGCTCCTCCTCACAATCATCTCATATAAAGGTAGACTCTTCTGAAATCATACATTGATCCGATTGTATCTTCCCCGACATCTCTGAAATACAGCAAACACATGATGGTCAAATATGGCACCTTACTATATATGTATCCGTGACAACGCGTTACACAGCTCTATATGATTGTGTACATACACACGTCACTCATTTATATGTTACAACTACAAGTGTACATCAGTATGTAATTTTTATTATCATTTGTAGCAGCCATAACTATGTATATGAAGTGAACGTTGCCTGTATACTGAAAAATGTGCGCGCACATCTTAGTGTGCGCACGCACTTCACGCTTGGCTCCACTAACTGTTAGCGCATGCGCAAAACAAAGCGAACGTTGTGCGTTCAATACATGTAGAAAATACCAGTAAACATCACATCTTTATTTCAAATACAATGAAGATGAAACTAAAATCATTCTAAACGAGTACATCTGTATTCTTTTAAACCAGACGTGTTTGGACAGAAAGGACGGCCGATAACACAATGCGCAAATGCAATACGTGTGACGTCATGTTAAGCCAGCGTGAAACGCACGCTAACACTCCTCCCACTCAATTAACATTCGGCTAACGCCCAGGGTACGCCTACAAACACTGAGCCGCACGCATCACACACTGCAGTTACCGTTACTATAACAAAACATGACAGCCAATAGGCTTTGAGGCGCGCACGTCGCTTGGGGGCGGGACTTACATCCGTAATCCTTTTTAAGGACGCCTTGGCCCATGACAAGGGTCCCACGTCATACGTGGTGGACCCGGTTTTCAATGTTGTAGATGTTGCATGATAACAAAACAGGTATGTGTTAGAGTTATGGAAAAATGTTGCTAATATGTTTAAAGGGATAGGAAAGTACGTATATGTATACCGTCAGCAATGTGTACTACTCTTTCAGGTTCTACTATATTGTATTAGGAAACAATTTGTTTGTGATCGCTACATGTTATGCAGTCTGCAATGTTACGCTGTATCCACGCATTGAAAGTGAAAATGGTGGTTACAAAAAAAAAAAAAATTTAAACGCAGAGTCAACGCATAACGATTGTTATATTTACCATTCTTCTAGAATTAACTCTTCGCCTGGCTGCAACTGGTCGCTCCAGAAATGCAAGGCATTTTCATCCACGCTTGACCCAACCGCTGAATCCAGTATGACACATATCTCCTCCAGGAAGCGCTCATAGGAATCGCCACTGCTTTCTTCAAATAATTGGTCGGGAGGTAGGTTCATTTCTTCGGGTTCCCATTCCAATGCATTTTCAGCTGAAAGGCTTGGTACATAATCATAGTACTTTTGTTCTTGTACAATGTGGGTTTCAGGAATGGAGGCTGCAGATATTGCAGCACGTATCGATTCAAACGGATCAGTAGTAGCGGATACATTGCTATTGCCATTAGGAATAAATATGCCTTTCACGACAATATAAGTGCCGTCTTTCAGGAGAAATTGTTTTTCCTGGGCAATCTTCCAGAAACCATAGGTGTGTTGTAGCTTATCCTGGTCACGTTCAAAAAAGTCATTACTTGATAAAGTGAATCTTATTGAGGAATTAAAATTCCGTGCATGCTTACGGTCTTGGTAATAAGGATATTTTGCTCGAATGAAATCATCGATTTGGCGTGTGCTTGCTTTCTGTCCGCGACTGTTCAAGATGGCTTCACAGATCATGTACTTATACCCTAAAAGGGGATTAATATTGGTAACGAATTCATCAGCCATGTCTGAGTAGCACAAAAGCTGTGTGCAGGTCTGTGTTATTTGCTCATCAAAATGAATGTGCTGAATGGCTAACAAACTCCTGTTTTTCCTTGTCAAGGTCATCAAAACTAACTACTTTGACTCCTTATTTCAAACGCCAATTGGCTTTGTAAATCTAATTGGGTTAACAGTTGTGGTTAGTGATATGGGACTGTGGGAGAAACATTTCTCCTTCTTTTATCTCGTTTCTGAAAAACATCCCTAGACTTTGAAATCGTTCACATAGTGGTCTTTGTTAGTTTTCAAAAAAACACTGTGTGAAAATAGTTCTTAGCCAGGCATATCAGTACAAACACACACCTGCAAAAAGAAATGTTTTTTCCCCGCTTACATTTCTGTGTGTATGTGAAAGTCTGGTTAACTCCCTGTCTGCATGAGTTTAAATACGTGTGTATATATATATATCTAAATATATCTCTCTTATAAAAATATATATATATTTATATATTATATTTTATTTTTTTTAATATTGCAGGAGTACACACAACATTGATGGCAGTAAGTATACCTTGTATGAAACCTATTTAAATGGTGAGAAACATGATTGAATGAAGTAATAAACATTTGTTTAAGCACAATACTGTTAGAGTCTCATACTTAGGATATTTCTCAAACATTATGCCTGTATTATTAAAATAGTGTGCTTTCACAAGGAAGCATGAAGTGTATTAGTTTGTAAAATACATGTATACCAGTTTATATAGTACTATATATATATATATATATATATATATATATATATATATATATATATATATATATATATATATATATACACACTCACACACACACACACACACACACACACACACACACACACACACACACACACACACACACACACACACACACACACACACACACACACACACACACACACTCACACACACTCACACACACTCACACACACACACTCACACACACTCACACTCACACTCACACTCACACTCTGTGTGTGTGTGTGTGTATATATATTTTTATACATTCTGAGATGTTATTGAAACAAGAACACACAAATGATTAAAGGACAAAATTAGAATGCCCAAGCAAGGCAAAGGTAAGTAATAATTTACACATAATCCTGCTGTACACGTACAAGAAAGATGTTTGCAGTTACTTAGGTGTTTTTATAAATGCATGTGACTAATATGCATATGCAATTCTTACATCAATTAACACACCCAAATGCAATGTTTTGCTGCAAAGTCAATGGCAGCTTCTCTAAACTTTGCAACTGGTTCCAGGTGGACCATTACTGAACAGACGATTAATACATAAATATTTATAACACTATTCATTAATTGAGTGTTAACATTTCCATAACTTCACGTGTACAAGAACATACTTGAAAGTTTGGAAACAACACAGTCTTCAGCATACATACAATAGTAATTAGATAATGTGAAGTCAACAAAACAAGGCCAAAGACATATTTTCTGAATTATAACATTTATTTTTTTTGTTCCTTTTGCGAGCGAGTAACAGGCCTGCTTGATGTCTCTTGAATTTTCCTTTTTCTTTTGCCACCAACTTTAGGCACAGCAGAGCCACTTTGAGTGGCCTCTGGCACTTCACGGGCAGGGCTTGTGGGCAGTGACTCACCTACAGGGCTTTTGGGCAGTGATTCACCTACAGGGCTTTTGGGCAGTGATTCACCTACAGGGCTTTTGGGCAGTGATTCACCTACAGGGCTTTTGGGCAGTGATTCACCTACAGGGCTTTTGGGCAGTGATTCACCTACAGGGCTTTTGGGCAGTGATTCACCTACAGGGCTTTTGGGCAGTGATTCACCTACAGGGCTTTTGGGCAGTGATTCACCTACAGGGCTTTTGGGTAGTGACTGTGAGCAAGTTGGTAGACACTGCACAAGTGATGGTTGGTCTGTTTCATGTGTGTCTTTTGTTGTTTTTGACCAAAAACTGGTCAGTAGTAACTGCTTGTATTTTGTTTTTGTGGGCTCCTTTGTAGGTGTCAGCTGCTGATTTTGTACAGATGGCAGTGGTAGTATGTCGTCAGGAACCTGCACAGCAATCTCTGCTACTTGACCGGTAACATTTGGGCCTGGTGAATGAATATCAGATGAATGTGGTGAAAACTGACCTGCATGAACAGATCCTGGCTGGGAGGTGTTGAATTGTGGTACATTAGTCATTCTCCAGTAATTTGCTTGTGTTTGCTGAACAACTAATGCTTCGAATGAGGTGTTGATTTTTTGCAACTGTTTCGGCACTTCAATGAAGACTCTGTGGAGATGTGCCAATTGTGAAACTGTTTCTTCCTGCAGTGCAATCATCCTTTCCAGCACTGTCATGAAGTCAGAATGGCGACGATTTTCTGCTTCCACAATTTTTCCCTCAGAAGCTACAATTGCATCGTATGTCGTATTTGCTGGACGATTTGCCGGTAAAACAGTTTCAATTGGAACGTCTTCATGGTCACTTGCTTCTATTTGTGTGTGTATGGCGGTGGCGTCATCATCATCATCATCATAATCCTCTTCATCATGTTCTACAAATAAATGTACAAATTATTAAATGTCATGTTAATCTCTGCTGTGTTACTATGTAATTGTACTGTGTCATAAGTAACAACTAACATGTTTCCATACGTTTTATAACCTCACATTAAAAACTACCTTGACTTAAGAATAATGTTTGGACTCAGTATGAAATATGAGTGAATGAAAACTTGCTGTAAACTCACAACTCCTACATGATAGTTAACATCACTAACACAATACAAGTTGCCTTACACTTCATTTTCACTGACACTAAGTAATCCTATTTAAAGAAGATGTGCAAAGCAAATAATGAACATGACAACATAACATATAGAAGAGCACATATTATATGGCCACCAACTGATACACTCACCTTCTAGGTGTGTTGAGCTGGCTGACCCAGGTGAAGACACTTGTTCAGTCTCAGGTGACACATGTCCTTCAGGGGCAACTATATATAACAATAACATAAGTTTTACATTTACATGTGTAAATATTGAACAAACAGTTATTGTATGTTCTGTATTTATGAGTATCTAACAGCATCATTTCCTTAACCCAAAATGTGTGTGTGAAAGTGAACATAAATAGTTGTAATAACAATGTACATGCCTGTGTACTTAGAAGTTTTGAGTTCCCTAACATACAACATACTATGGTTCTGCAGTAATGCGTGAGGAAAAATACATTAAATTTGTACATAAAAATCATATGTTGTGTAGTGATATCAGTATCATAATGTACATAACTATCATGAGATGACCATTCACAATGGTTATCATGAAGGTGGTCATATTGCAAAAAGTGTTGTTTTTGGTAGAGGATATGTGTGGTACATTAATATAAGATGTGGCACACCTGAATGTGGCTGTGACTAAACAAGACAACACATGCAGTGTGTGATAATGTGTCGTTGATAGTAGTTCAACTATAGATATGAGTGAACTAATGTGTGACGTACGGTTTGATAAGTAATGAGTTGTTGGGGCATTTAGTAGCTAAAGTGAAGCTTTCCAATGAGTGTGATTAACTTCAGTTGTGCTAGTGAGGTTGTAAGAACGGTTTTCCCTTCCCCAAAAAGCCTAATCAGCCACACCTTTCAATTACTTGAAACAGGTGAAAATGGTGTGAACTAAGTTGCCCCTAAAATGAGGCTGTAATTAGTGTGTGTGCTGAACCCCACCCCCTCTGTTGAAGTGTATGCTGTGATGAGATATTAATTGCAGCTGCTTTAACACAATGGTAGATGAGCTAAATAGTCGTGTGCAGTTTTGAAGTTATGAAAACAATGACATAAAATATGATACGTGTGCCTCATTATGCTGTCTGTATATGACTTAAATCTAAAATGGACCTTTTCATTAACAACTATAGATGTGTTAGTGCAAGTGATGTTTGTAGGCCGTTGCATGCAATATATTTGATGCATGCTTAAAATAGGCAGTAATGTCATGTTTGTCGGAGTAAAATAAATAAAATACACAATAATATTCTACATATTTCTGTTCTGTACCTGTAGCTAGTAATAATTTCTGATTAACATGTGTTACACATGTGTACTACCCTGTTGTTCCCCATCTTCGCCCACCATCAATTGCTTCCACTGCAGCAATGCATTTTGGGAATTCACATGTAAATCAGCACGCAATGGCACGTGCTATATTAGTTACTGCTTTTAGTAGGACTACAACATATATGTCTATTTTGAGATATATATGTATACAGAATCAGACATATACATATATCGATGCAGGTATGCTTATATTGTGAAGACAGTATAAAAAGCAGTGTAACTATGCAAAATAACTGTAAGCAACGACACGCCTAGTACAGTAATATTTCTCACCTGGTGGAAATTGTGAGGGGTAAATTCCTATATCACGGTCACCAGGTAAGCCTTCCACGACGACGGGAAGTAATTTTGCCCGAAGCAGCTCCTCCAATGGACTTAATATGAGACGTTGTGGTGTGGGCCCACCTCCAGTGCCAGTAGCATGCACGCGTTGGTGTTGTATTTTCTTTTTCAATTTGGACCTAATATCATCAAATCTCTTGTGACAATTCCGCTTGTCCCTCACATGATTCCCACACGCATTGACACCAATGACTATTGTGTCCCACATTTCTTTTCTGCTTGCTGAACTTGTCCGCCCTTGAAAAACATATCAAATATATGAGGTAAATGAATAATAATATAAGCACCAGTTTCCTACACTGCTAGCTGTTCCAAGAGATAGCAAACATGCTGTTTTATGTGTAATATGTGAAGCACATGAGCATTCACTACTAAACCTATACATGTAAGCAAGGTTGCATTCATATTGTATGCAGTTATGGCAAATTGACCGCCTGTGTTTAGTTGTCCTTGTAAGGCATGATAAAAAGCTGTGTTTCCAGACTAATTAACATAGAAAGATATTGTGAAGCCATATTTGCATATGAACAAAACTCAGATGACCTAGGATCACATGTATTTGAATAATAAATGTAAATGTACACTTACCTAGTAAATGTCCATATATACTGTCATAGTGCTCCAGAATGCCAGTGACAAGAGCTGTATTTTCCTGGTCATTGAAGCGAGGATTACGTGGCTTCTCCACACGTTTCTTCCGAGCAGGTTTAGGGTCAGAGCTTGGCTGGTGCTGACTGGACTCTCCTTCTTCCAATGGAAGAGCCTCCAAAAGCTGCCCACCAGCAAGCACGCCACCACCATCCACCCCATCAGCAACTGCGCCACCAGCAGCACTCCCAGCACCAGCACTCCCACTCCTAGCACCAGCACTCACACTCCTAGCACCAGCACTCACACTCCTAGCACCAGCACTCACACTCCTAGCACCAGCACTCCCAGCACCAGCACTCCCACTCCCAGCAACAGCACTCCCACTCCCAGCACCAGCACTCCCACTCCCAGCAACAGCACTCCCACTCCCAGCAACAGCACTCCCACTCCCAGCAACACCACTCGCAGCACCAGCACTCCCACTCCCTGCAACACCACTCTCACTCTCAGCAACATCACTCCCCTGAACAGTACGTTCACTCCGACGCGTACTCGCACGAGTAGCACTCCCACTCCCACCAGCATCACTCTTCCCACGCTTTGCGGGCATACTTCCAGCACTCACAAAAAACAGACAACAAATGTACAGGCAATCACACGAAACACTTCCACATATAAAACAAGACAAAGATGTAAACAAAACAACAATGGACAAAGCTCACCCAATACACAACAAGTCTCTCAGTCAATATGCAAATCTTCAATCAGCCAGCTCTGTGCGTCTCTCTCTCTCTCACTCCCAACAACACAGAGAATGAATAGCAGTACACGTTGCCTTTAAATATGGCGCGCAATCCAAAACATGCTTGTTTCGCCTGATTCAGCAAGATTTGTGATTGGGCAACCTATCAGCACCGCGCCACGCACGCCGATACACCTGTGTGTGATCGGCTAATCATCGTGAGAGTGGGCGGATTTGTTTTCGGGTTGATTTTGAATGTATTCGGCACTTACTGCATACGGAGAGGAAAAAACGCCAATAACATGACTAATCGGTAAGATTGCCGATTTCACATAATCGACGCTTACTGCATGAGGCCCATAGTCTTTAACATCTTGTGATAATTTAGGCCACCAAAAAGAGCGGGTCACCAGTTTCTGTTTCTTGAGGACACCTGGGTGACCAGCGGATCGGGAGTCATGCATTAATTGGAGCACTTCTAATCTTACCTCCTTAGGGACGAATAGACGGTCCTTACAGTTCCACAGACCATTACGTAGAAATAGTTCAGCTTCTGGTGGAGGTTTTTCAAGAAAAGGGTCGTTTGAGTAGGCTCCCTTGATTCGTGTAAGGAGATCTGCGGAAAACGTAACTCCCAGAAAATGTTTCTTTGCTAGAATAGGTCCTTTTTGCGTTTTATCTGAATAAGGATTTGGTAATAACCGTGACAAGGCATCAGCCTTCCCATTCTTGGAGCCAGGGCGGTATGAGAAGAATAGCGCCCACCTGGCTTGTCGAGCAGACAGTCTCTTTGCTGATCAAATGAATTCTACATTTCTGTGATCCGTAAAGACGGTAACTGGTGATTGACCCCTCAAGTAAATGCCTGCACTCTGAGAATGTGGCTTTTATCGCCAAAAGTTCCTTGTTTCCGATGTCATAATTTCTTTCCGCTGTTGAAATTTGGAACGAATGGAAAGCGCAAGGATGAAGGAGCATCTTGGGTCCAATTCTTTGTGAAAGGATGGCACCAACAGCGGACTCGGATGCGTCCACTTCCATGACAAATGATAGTTCTGGATTTGGATGAATGAGGATAGGGGCAGATGTAAAAAGTGACATCAACTGTTCAAATGCTGCATCCGCTTCAGGGGACCATTTGAAGGGGACTTCTTTCTGTGTGAGTCGCGTGATTGGGGCAATAATGCCAGAGACATTTTTAATAAAATGTCTATAGAAATTAGCAAAGCCCACAAACTCTGTATATCCTTGTAGACGGATGTTCACAGAGGTACACAATTGGAGACTTTATAAGGTGAAATTATAATAGGCTTTATTGTGGCTTTTCCTTTTCATCAGGAAATCATCCAAACACAGGGGGGAGGCGGGGAACAAAGCTTCTATTCACTTGGGAGTATCTCTAGTGAAAATACCATGCAATTAATTCACAACTCCCTCAGTCAAGCATGTCTCGCAGCCCCAAAACAAAAAGCATGAAATAAGCAGATATAAGCAGTCTCTTAATAATGAAAGTCTTATCTGTTCCTTGGAGGGAAAATCTTCTCTGGTTCAGCTCCCTTCCCTCAGGGTGTGTCAGCATTCAGGTTCAGAAGTTTTCCCTGTGTCTTGTAATCAGCTATGCTGGGCAGAGCTCAAGACCGGTCAGCTCCAGAGATGTGTGTTCTCATGGTCAGTCTCTCCTGGGAGACTCAAGAACACTGCTCTGTCTCTCCAAAGGTCAGCTCTCATGCAGAGCTAAGGAGTTACTTCCTGTCTCAACAGAAAGGCTTTTGTAAGCAATCAGGCAGGTGGTGTTTATTAATTGACTACCAGCAGTTAACCACCACACTGCTAGATTAAAGGCACATTACTTGAACAGGGATTACTCCCCTGTTACAGTCCTCATTTGAGGAGTTGGCCATTTTACCATGGCTTGAATCTTGCCTGGGTTCATACTCAAACCCTCAGGGGAGATGACATAAACAGAAATTGCATGCTGGTCTTTTCAAATTCACATTTTTTTAACTTGATGTACAATTTGTATTTTCGGAGACGCTCTAGGACAATCTGGTGATCCATGATGTTATCTGAGAAGACTAGGATATCATCCAGGTATGCCACTATGAATTGGTCCAGTAGATGTCGGAGAACATAATTGATTAAATGCTGGAAAGTAGCAGGAGCAATACAAAAAAAAGGCTTCACCATGTATTCATTGTGCCCATAACAGGTTCGGAAGGCTGTCTTCCATTTGTCACGGGTTGGATGAGGACCAAATTATACGCTCCTCTGAGATCTAATTTGGTAAAGATCTTGACTGACCGAATTCTTTCCAATAGTTCGGGAATCAGAGGTAACGGATACCTATTCTTAACTGTGATTTTATTTAGTTCTGATAGTCAATGCAGAGGTGTAGCTAACCGTCTTTCTTTCCCACGAAGAGAGCAGCACCTGCTGAGGAAGTAGAAGGTCGGATGAAACCCTTCGATAGGTTCTCCTGTAGGTAGTCATTGAGGACATTCAATTCTGGCTTTAAGAGGGAATAGATTCTTCTGAACGGAATGGCAGCAGCCGGTAATAATTCAATGGGGCAGTCATATGAACGATGTGGGTGAAGCGTATCTGCGTTCTTCTTATCACACACATCCAAAAACTAGTATGGAGTTGGCAGTAGATTTTCGTGGGGCGAGGAAATCTTATGTATTCCCACACATTCTGGTATAGGAGTTTTAGGTAGGCAGGCTAGCTAGCAGTGCTCCGAAAAACGCAAGTATTCACCAATGATTTTGATTACTTCTTCACAGTTCATTGTCTTGAACAAATCTTCAAGTGTCACTGTCCTGACGTCCTCATGTTTAACAACATTGCTAATCCTGATCTTGCTTGCATCTTCATACCGTTTAATGGTTGATGTGGCATTCTCATAAATGTTCATAAATGTTCCTTATAATATCAATGTACACTACTTCAACATTTCGACTTCTTGATGTATGTAAAATGGCTGAGGTGTAGACAAAATTAAATACTTTTTCGGAATCTATGACTGCTACAGTATGATGAGTGGTAGATCATATTCATTACTTTGGGAAATCCCTTCCTGTACAATTTGGATGTGGTCCAACTATTGCACTGCTCCATTGTTCTGGAATTTTCCTGTTCCTCAAGCAACATATAAATAGCTTTTCAGAAGATTTTCTCTACTTTATCCCCAGCTTCTTTCTGATTTCAGTTGTAATTTCTTCCCCGGGGCCTTTCCATAGTTGTTTTTTTTTTTTGCCTTTGCTGCTACTTCTGGAAGGACGTACTGTATGGTACATCATTTGTGGTTTCTTCGTACACTTTATTTGCTTGTATAACTTGTGTTATCTGTGCTCTTGTACAATTTCTTGTAGCAGTCCTCAACTTTATTTTTACACTTTTTTTTATTGTTGTTCCATTGTCTTGTTTGAGTACAGTGATTTTCTATTTCCCAATTACAGTCGCTACTTTAACTTCATTGAGCTTTTGTTATCTACCACATTCTTTACCATATTGTAGTTAAAAAATGTTTGACATCTTTGTTTATATGCATACAGATCGTCTTGCACAGCTCTGTATATTCAATTTTTGTGCCTGTGTTTTGGGATTGCTTAATTTCTTCTTGTTTTTGGTTGTTTCCTCTATAATTGTTTTGTCTAATCTTATATTTTCTTATCCATTTTTTTGCATTTTGAACTGCAATCTATATAAGTTTTTCTTAATTGGTCCTCATGCATCTCAAAAAAGCTGAAGTGATTTTTTTAGCTGTAGTTGAAATTCTCTTCTGGTATTTGCGGTTTTTGTTGTTGATTGTTTTTGTCTTTTTCCATAATTATTCTTGTTTCCATCTTTGCATTAAGATGTAATTTGCGGTAAAGCATTTGCTGATTACTGCTTGTGTTAAAACGGTCAAAAACAGTGCAGTCTTCAATCATGTGTTTCTTGTCTACTGTATCTAGATAGAGTGGTGGGGGACCCACCAGTTCAGCCAAAGCGTTACAGTCAGGGTGCCCTAGGGCAGGGGGACGCAAACTTGTTTCCCTGCGCCCCCCTGCCGGCGGTCACCTGACCCCTGCTCCGGCGTCATGACGTCACGTTGCCATAGCAACGTGACATCACATGCCGCGTTGCATGGCGATGCGTGTGGAGCCAAAGTAAGTAAAGGTTTACAGAGGCCCTGCAGCTCCCCCGGCACTTAATTTAAGTGCCTTCCGGAAGCGCACGGGGCCTCTGGAAACTCGGCGTCCCCCTCAGGCTGTCTTGCGCCCCCCCCCCCCCTTGGGTCACACCCCTCAGTTTGCGCACCGCTGCCCTAGGGTAATGCAATAGTGCATTATCGCTCTCCACAGACGGAGGAAGTATGGAAGACCCAGTAGTATGCACTCTCTAGACTATCTATATTATGAAAATAATGACAGTAGTAGATTAGTGTGCAGAGACTGGATGTAGAGACAGCAGCATAGTGTGATACTGTGTTGGGATTTACTTGCTGTCCCCATAAAATATACTGAGTGCAATATATATGGGTTAAAAACTAACTTTTATGGTATAAGCAAAAATAGAATAAAATAAACGGGGTCGATTAAAAACACATACAAAAGCACCATATAAGGTGTAAGTACAGGCCACCACAGAGTATCAGGCTAATCTAGATATGTATTGGTCAGCAAGCCAACACTTATGGATTGCAGCTATCTACGAATACAATCGCTGCCGGTGAGTAATCTGAAAAGGAGGGTGAGTAATTTATGCCTCTATTCAGTTAGAGATAAAGCCTGTTGCTGAGCCAGAACTCAGAAGTTCATTGTTAAGGTTGTGCTGCCCTACTTAAGAGGTCTGTGAGGTAATCAGACCCAACCTGAACCAAAACAATCACCAGCGTTTGTAAAGTCCCTTGATGTGCAAATAGATGATCTTCAGATCGGTCTATGAGGTAATTGATTGGCACATATGTCCTGTTCACCAACCTGGACTGTACCTAAAGCCTGGGCCTGGCAAGTTAGACCTCAACCCCCAAATATGAAGCATACCTGTCATGGCATGACCCTGTGCCTCATTAGTGCCTAGGTCCCATGGCTGCTAGGGAACCCAGCACTTGCCGAGCCCAAAAAGTACAAATAGTCCTAGGCCAAAACCCACTGGGATGGTAGAGTGTCACCAATCAGCACTGCAGGTGTGGTTACCTAAGAACTGTCGTTTTAATTACCAGGTTACACCACCTGTCTATCAAGAACCATAAACCCTCAAAGGAGCTGTGATAACGAAGGAAAAAAACCTAGGGTTTTTTTTTTTGGGGGGGGGGGGGGGGTGAGACGTGTGCCAACTCAGATGTACCAGATCTCCCAGAACACACACCAACATCCAAAACCTTAATATTATAATCCATTTGGGGAATAACTTCCTCAAACTAATGACTTAGCAATCTGCCAAGCAAGAGAGTGGCTCTATCAAACTAATAGGTTCAATAATAAACGTTCAGCACACGATGGTTTAACATACAGATGTGTCCCGGTCCCCCCTGGGTCCCCCTTCATCCTCTTACCTTCCGCTGAGGCTGCGACTAGCAGCAGTGGATGGGGAGAGTGCGGAGAGTGTTTCGGGTGGCGCGCGAGAGCGACGGAGGCGATCGAGTCGCCAGAGGTTCCCGGTGGCCTCCTTTGCAGGGAGCCGCCATCTTGGTAATGTCTGCGCATGCGCGAAATGCCGCACATGCGCAGTTAGGTGCGTGAGGCGGCCATTGCAGCAGATGGCTCTGAGGGGACTATAAGCCCCATCATGCACTGGGGCTGGAGATCAGATGGCTCAGAACAGCCAATAGGGCTGCAGAGTTCCCTGCCAGAGATACTGTTACATTTCACACGCTGAGGAGCATGCCAAAGGAATTGGGACAAGGAGAGGGATTGGGTGTGTGTGCAGGGTGTCTGTGACCCCTGCACTAGGCCAGAGACCCCCTTAGGCCCCAGCTAGGCTCCAACTCCCCTAAACTTGTGGTTGCTGCAAGGACAGGCCATTAGATAGGGACACTGCCCTTGTAGTGCCAAGTGTGAGGGACACAGCCAGGACGCGGCGGCAAAACTGGCAATCTGGTGGTCTGGACCAGATCACCCCACAGATAAGAGACTCTCTTCATGGTGGGACCCTCCAGCTGGACACCACCCCACGCGGAGACGGATTCATGGCTGACGACGATGGCGTGGGACCGGACCGCCCTTTTATCTTCAATTGGAGCTACCGGGTGTTGGAGCACCCGGCAGGTATCTTCAAGTGCACCAACAGATCACACTTTAGTTCTAAGCAGCGCTGTCACACACATTGGGAGGACACCAGAGTGGTTCGGTGCCAAGGGGCACCTCATTACTTTTGGGAAATATCTCATCCAAGTGTGGACATTGTGTTGGGGGGCACTGTGGGGTTGCGGCCGTGCGTGGCCTATGTGGTGTGGGTGTTTTATCGTTATCCCTTTTTCAAATGCATGCAGTAAACTGTTATCTTTATCATTGGGTGTATTATAGCATTTGGTCCTGTGAGGGGTTATCCAACATAGTAGGATCCCGCACAGGTGGAGGTGCTGTCACCAGACGGATCAGGCACACCCCAGGCTCCCAGAATTAGACCTCCTGGGAGCCACAGGTAACACACCACACACACACACTCAGTAGCCACCATATATCTCCCATAGGGTGGGCGAAAGTGCGTTACACAGACAAAGCAGATAAAATATAAAGGAGTGTAAAAACAAACCCAGCACTTACACTGGCAGCATGAAGTTGAACGTTCCAGGACAAAAGTGGTAAGACCATAGAAAGCTTGAAGTGGGAAAAGACTCCAAGGGGGAGACCTACAACAGCTGCAGCGTGTTCCCAAGAAGGAGTCTACTATAACTTTATCAGCATGGCTGGGACATATAGTAAAGATTGATCCCTTGTTTTAAAAGAAAATTGAAGTCCCTGCTTCTACCAATAATAGCGGGGGAAATTTGAAACTATCAATCATAAGAGTTATGGGTGTGAATCGGGAGCCATTCAGGAGTGGGTGGTGTCTAACTGTGACGATTCAGGGGATTCCTTCCCCTTCTTTTCCCTCTGTCCCATCTCCTGCCAATCCCTCTACCCTTTCCCACTCCTGTCCCGTTCCGTCTACCTCTCCCCCACTACCTCAGCGCATGCACCTCAGGTCTCGCACACCTGCGAGGTCCCTGAGCCCCCCGCAGTGACGCTTCCCACTCCCGGACACCCGCTGAGCCCGCGGCTAGTACCTCACCTTCCCTGGTAGCTCCGTCCGCTCCTCTGCCCTCCTCCAGCGGGGTGCCTGCGGCACGGCGCTCTGCGCGCCTGGTGACGCGTCCTGTGCATGCGCTCCCTCAGCTCGCAGAGGGCGCGCGCATACGCTCCTCCTCTAGGCCCTGTCGCCCTTCTGCTCCCTCCTCTCAGTCCCTGCGGGCCATCTCCCTGTCACAGCCTGTGCGCGCGCATCCTCAATTTGCAAAGGGCGCGCGCACACGCTTCTCTTGTTTGGCCGGTCACGTTTCTGACTCCTCCTCCCAATCCCTTCAGGCCATTCCCCTGACTGGCCCTCCTGTCTCCTCCTCTACTCTCCCTGACCTATCTCTATTGTCTCTCTGCTCCACCCCTCTCTCCTATTGGTATCCCTGTCTGTCCACTTCTTCCTCGCTCTGCATATTTCCTGTTTTCCCTGTGTGTGCTGACCTATGCTGTGCTCCCTCTGTGTCCCTGCTGTATCCTGCTCCTGTGTTTATCTTGGATTTCCCTGGCTTTTGACCCTTGCTTGTTCTGGACTACTCTGCTCTCTGGTACCCCTTTGAACCTTGCTACGAACTCTACCTCGCTTACCTCTGGCATCCTTGGACCTGGCTTTGTACCCTGACGACTCTACCCTCTGGACCCCTGGACATTGGCACATGGACACGACCATTCTTACGCTTACACCATCTGACGTTGCAAGTATATCTAACAACTCTCTCTACAGGCCCAGCAACGCTATACCACACTCCGGGCTTGCTCCCACTGCTGTGGGTGTGTGGTATAATACCGTTCCCACCTCAGTACTGGGGTCTTTCCAGGTCTGCGGGCATACAGGCGTGACACTAACCCGGCCAGTATTACAAAGCGCCCAATAGGAGTGGGTGAGGAGGGTTTTTGCTCTTTATGTAAGGGTTCAGGCCTTTCTGAGCATGCATGGGCCCAGCCAATCCCATAGCACAAAGTACTATGAAGGCAAGAATGGGAGCCAGGCTGAATCTGGATCTGAAAGGTTACTGTCGCTCTGGTCACAGCAGCACCATAACTCCTGACCAAAAGGTATAAAAGTGGTTAATACTTAAAATATATATATTTTTTAAATCAGTGCCTAACCCTGTTGGCCACCTTAGTGGCTAGTACAACCGCTAAGGTAACCAAGGGGGTTAACACCTCCTGCCACCACCCCGGGAGGCCGATCCCCCCCATGCCGGGAAACCAGCCTCATCACCTTATCCCCAACAAAAGTACCCCCTTCCCCCCACAGTAATGGCCAATAGCGTTATAATAACAATAACATTAGAATAAATAATAACATTATTAAAACAAAGCCATTACGTCTTTGAGAGGCTGAGGAGGACAGGTTGTATCCCGCCTGGGGTAAGTAATACATGTATTTATTTTGGGTCTATATTGATTGCCAATGTTGCTATCTAGGCTCCCCCTAGGTAGCCATCGGGCAATTGATGGATTTAATGGCTTAGTTTTGATTGTTATTTTTTATTGTATTGTCTATTTAGCTTAATGTATTTTTGTTATGCTTTTCAATTGTGACACATTTATCCAATAGGGCTAGTGCCCATTACGGAGTTGGGGAGAGGGGGGTACTTTTCTTGGAGATAGGGAGCTGGTGATGGAGGTGGTTGCCTTGAGGAGGGTTTATTTTGACAAATGTTATACAGTGTACCATTGATTGCCAATGTGGCTATCTATGCCCCATTGAGAGGGCCTAGGTATACACAGGTATACACAGTGATAATCAATGGGTTCATGGTTAAAACATTTTTTTAAACGTATATAGCCTGGCCTTCGACAGCTATGTATTCTTCTGGGCCTTTTCTCTGTCAGTCCTGTTAGAACAGGCAGTGGAAAGGTTAATTCCTTCAGTTGGCCTGTTTTGCATTTGAGCTCTGAGTATGTAGCAATATTCAGGGGCAGGCCTAAGCAACATTTGAATGTGTTAATCCAAAGAGTGGATATGGGTTGGAACACCCCCTGATGTGTGTGTGAGCCAATCGGTATCCAGCTTTGAGTTGTACTGATTCAAAGCTAGAGACACTCCCTGAGGATATTAAAATTGAGACATATTCCCAAATTCAGTTAGTGTGAGTTAGTCTTGAGAGAGAGCTGAGAGAGATAGCAAGCCAAGAAGAGGTCTCCCCCTCTTGCCCCACCTGGGCAAGGAGGGGGGGGAATTCAAGCTGCCATGAGCAGAGAGGCAGAGATTACACCATGCCTGTGATATCATGCTGTATGCTGTCTGCACATCTCTGCTGAATAAAGATCCACAGATAAGAAGCTGCTGTGTGTGTCCCTGTTCCTGTGTATGGAGAATGGAGTGTCAGTGGGGGTCTCTCCTCTGGAGACCCCAGGGGATCCCTGCTGTCTGAAGGCGCTGTGCACCCTGAGAGAACAAGGTAACCTGTCCCACACCACACCTCCTGTCCCTGTCCTGGGTTCTCCCCACAACACCGCAGAGCACTCAGCCGTCCTGTTTACCAGCAGGTCACATCTTCCCTATCACACTGACCATTACCTATTTCAGATGATTGGTCTATTACTAATTGTTTGACCAATGAGACATCTCTGTGAGTTATATAAGACCTCTGGGTAATGGCCTAATTATTCCCTGAAGAAGTAGTTAGTTCTACGAAACGCGTTGGATGATTTATACCTATTGCCTTATATTTGCCACTGCTATATCTATTGGCTTCGCCCTGCTACTATCACTCTTGTGTGCTATTGGGGCTGTTGAGAGACTCTGAGAGACTTTGAGAGACTTTACCATCTCCCTGCCGATTCCATCACTGCTGCGGAGACTGTGACGTCATCACACAGCGTCCCGTGACGGAGCGGCATCGTGGCACGCTGAGTGTGTCCCTGCAGGTTGCGGTCTCACTTCCGTGTGCAGGGAATCTGCCTGTGGAGCTACACGAGTTGCTCCAGACGACTTGGAACTTGAAGCGGTCCCACTGAGCACCGATACCCGCAGCGGAGCCTGGCTGCTTAAAGGGAAACCCCCTTGGCAGGCACAAATTGTCGGATGAGGAGTCTAAGCAAGAATCCTGCTCCAGAACCAACATAACGGCTCCCGTTGAGAGAAGCAAGCACCAGACTCTCCTGCTAACAGCTGCCGAGTGGTAACCAGTGTGACACACACTAAATGCACTTTTTTCTCCTATATGATGTACGCAGAATAATTACCCTTTTAATCAATATATTTTTGCAATACTTGCTTCACTATTTGGCGTTGTGCGCTGTTTCTTTTGTTTCCATTTCTTAGAGTGTGTGGGGGTGCAGAGCCACCCCCTGTGTTTATAGCAGCAGACGCCCGTATCAGTTACACGGTTATGTGATATAATTTATATTTTTTATATGTATACTTCCACTGTGGTATTTGTGTTTTTTAAGTCCACTTATTTATAGGGTTTAGTCAGTGCACTGTATATATTTTTTAGGTTAAATAGTAGCGCACAGTATTATTTTTGTCTTTACACAGCACCAAGACCACTCAGAGTGACCAGAAGGAGTGTACCCCCCAATCTCATGTCGGGTGGGGTACCATAGAAGGGTTACACGTATTTTATTGTACAGCAGTTGTTTGTTTTTTTAATACATGTATATTTTTTATTTTTTGCAATGTTCAAAAGCACTATTAACCACACTTTGTTAACAAGACTTTTGACCATTAGTATCAGAGGGAGCAGGCTTGTTGGGGTTGGGGGGTGTAGAGGGGCGATGGAGGTAGTTGCCTCATGGGTGGTTAGGTGTCTTGGGAGTGGTTAGAGGGGTTAACCCCTTGGTTACCTTAGAGGTTAGTAAAGCATTGCATGGTGCATTTGCATTTGACGCCGGACCCGAGCAGGAGAGGAGAGCAGGCAGGGGGGTGCAGGGGAAAAAGTTTGCGCACCCCTGCCCTAGCTAACAAGATATGGGATTAAAGACTGTACAACTCTAACCGTTTTGACACAAATTAAAAACTCCGCAAAAACCATGATTTGAATATTGTAAAGTGTCTGGTGTGTGTGTGTGTGTGTGTGTGTGTGTGTAGATATATATATATATATATATATATATATATATATATATCTATATATATGTACATGCATATTTCTACTGAGCACAGACTGGCCTCCAGGGCCATATCTCTCAGTCTGTGCTCAGTAGAAAAATGCACACATTTTGTTATAATTTGAAGTTTATAATGCTTACATCACCAAAGGAGAGAAAAGTAGTTTTTGAATAAAGATTTTACTTTATTATAACATGCATCACACGAGACCCGGCTGCTGCCAGTCCCTTTGTCTTCTCTGGTGCTGGTAAGCATTTCAAACTTGAAGTGTTTTACACACACACTTCAGTGATTGCTTATGGAAGAATAGTTGCTTATTTAACCCTGAATATCAGTTTAATCAGTTTAAATTACATCTAGGTGTAAATTCTACAACAAAATTCTGTTTTTCAAAAGCATGAGGATACTAACTTTCTCCCTCATTTGTGTGACAAACTATACATAACATGAGCACAATACGGCCATAAATATTAGGCAGCAATTAGCACATACCAACATTTCCCATGTAACCAGTTATCAGTAAAGGTTGCATTTAGTTGAGTTGGTTTCTCACTCACCAATGAGAGTTGTACACATGAACATGTGCAGGGAGAAAATAAAAAATCGACAGCTCCAAACTAGCAAGACTACAAAAAACTTAGAGGTTAATCAGCAGCAGAGATAGACCCCCAGAAACAATGTACCAATCAGCAACATTTCCAATCTACATGATCCTTTCTCAAGCCATAATGGTGATGTGACAAACCGCTCTGATATACCGGACAGCCTAACAAGACGGCTCCCACTTCATTATCACTTATACCTCACCTGTTGAATGGGCGAGGTATGACTCCCTCACCTGTCTGATGGCAGGGGAGGCGTCTACGACCACAAATCGGCAGGGGTGACACACATCAAAATACAAATGTCAGATAGCGCCAACCACTAGCTGGAAGCTAGAAAACATTAAATCCTCCAACATCACATACAGATATACACATATATAAATAACCCTGTGCTTGATATAGTCACAATATAAGAGATCTATACAGAACCTATGCATGTGTATGTATGTATGTATATCTTTATGTATATAGTGTACTCAGTGCTTCACAAAGACAATACAGTACAGGGAATTATAATAATACATTAAGCGCAGAAAATTCAGACAATAAGAAAGGAAATCCCTGTCCCATAGAGCTTACAATCTAAGTGGTATGTTGGGAGATTTACAGAGACAGCAGGTGAGGGAAAAAGTGCAGTAGATGGCTGTTCTTGGCCAAAATGGTTGGTAGAGTGACTGAGTGTGGGACAGCAGCCATGAGTGTAGGCTATTGGGATGCTTATTTAGAGAGGTGAGTTTAAAGGTTGGTCAGTATTAAATTAGATGGATTAATACCATTAGCAGGGAAGGTGGAAGGGAGGCGTGGGCGAGAGCGGGTGTGTATATGGCTGGGTGCAGGATTAGAAGTGACATCCCCAGTAGCAAGAAGAAGGAGTAGAGAGAGAGAGGAGGGGAATAGAGGATTTGTGGGGATTCTTTTTATTCAGCGGTAAAGAAGTTGTTGGGAAGAGGTGTGTAAATAGTGGTGCAGCGTATGGCACATGCATAGGTGGATGGGAGGAGAGATGAAGAAATGTGGATAGAAGGAGGGGAGTGGGGAAGTTGGAGAGAACAGAAAGGTTTACAAAGGAGTGAGAAAATAGCAAACAGAAAAACCAATAAGGAAGGCATAATGAGATTCAGAGAGAGAGGTAGGAGGAAAGAGTTCCCAGGTATATAAATCAGGCCTTGCAGGGCAGTATAGCACTGAAGATTAAGCAGCAGCTTAGAAACTGAGTCTATAGATGTGTACAAGTTGTCAGAGCATTTAGAAAGTCAGGTTCTCACAGTTGCAGGATTGTTGTTGAAGTGCAGAGTCCAGTTCCTCTTGTAGTCTTCACCTCCAATTCAAGTCCAATATTAACTCCACAGGCACTTCATATGGCCACAGCCAAGATAGATTGACTTAAATACTCTAAACAGATTCACTTGACTAATAAATAAGTATAGCCTGGGTCCCCTTGGTCCCTGTTTGTCCCTTTACCTTTCCATAGGAGTATAGCAGCAAGGGAACTGCAAGTTCCAACAGTCTCAGGGGCTGCAGTCCACATATTGCCAGGCAACCAATAGGGCTGAGAGATTCTGACAGTTAAGGCAGTGAGTGAGGCAGTTAGTCTGGAGTCAGTTAGCGAAGAGTTAGTGATTGAGTTGGAGCCAGGGCAGACACGGGGGAAGGGAGGGTCTGAGTGTCAGTGGCACTCAGACTAGGCTAGAAACTCCCCTTAGGTCCCAGATAGGTCCCAATCACGTGAAGCAGGTGACTGCTGCAGGGAAGGCCCCTTAGATAGGGACGCTTACCCATTTTACTATAGTGTCAGGGACACATGGAAGACGCCTTGTGGTGATCGCGGTCTGTGGTCTGGGACCAGACCATCGCGGTGTTAACACAGAGTAGGGGAGTGCAAGACATGTAAAAAAGATACATATATAGTAGTCAGAAATTATGCTACTAATGTGATAAAAACGGAAGGTATATGTATTATGCTGTATGCAAAGTGGGAACACAGTGGTTGGGAGGTGGAGTGAGAAGGATATAATATACTAGTGACTAACACGGCCATGTGTAAGTCAGTACTTCAAACAGTTTCTTTCTCAGTCTTCTCCGACAAGTGGTGTTCATGCAATCAAGGTGCTCCACATCTTTTCACAATAAGTGCAGCGGTGATGACGGTACGGGGGATAGGAATGGTAATAATAAATAAATAATTAATTGACTCACACGGCCGTGTGTGAGTCACCACCCTGAAACGGTATCTTTATCTGGAGTTGGGTAGCCTTGGGGTGTTCTCCCACATCAATATGCGCTTGTATTCGGTCAAGTGTGTCCCGTATATGCAACAGATATCCAAAAAGGTATGGGTTTAGATGATATATTTATTCGATAGCTACATATAAAAAACAATCAAAGCAAACCACTCACATTGTGGATAAAAACGATGAATATGGCTGTTTACGTTTTCTTGTTGCAGGCTGCTCCGCTATCCGCCACGTCCAGACTTCAGGGAAGGCAGCAGTCGCAAGTTGGGAACTACGGCAGCCGTCAAAGTCCAAAAGGGTCCACGCTCATAGTCATGTCCTCTGTTTCACCATTAACCTAAGGATCGTGGGAGATTCTTCATCGGGTCAAGCAGCAGGATACATTTCAGGCCAGTATTGTACAATTTGTACTTTCTCTCATATCGGCTCCATCACGTCTACACTGTGTTGATCACATATATTCACAGACATTTTAGCTTGGGAAGCGCCCCAGTCTTTTTCTTTCAGCGCAGTGTTAACATAGACTCTTAAAGGTGAGACCCTCCTACCGAGTCCACCCAATGCAGAGGCGGACACCATCGCTGAGGGCCACGTCACTTACACATTTCCTTAGCGCAGCGCCTCCACTTACCCAGGATCCCCGTGATGTGAGATTCCCCTGGGCAAGAAACATACAACACCTTATGATAACCAATACCTTTTACTTAAGAACATACACACATATATCAACAATAGAATAACAGGTGTCCCTCTACAGAGGAGACACTAATAACCAAGGCGTCTCACCAAACGCTTCCCCCAGCACCGAGTGATCCCACCCAGTGTCCATAGGATCCCCACCCAATGTCCCGCACTCTTGCAGAGAGAGGATATGGGTGACTGCGCAGTCACTATTAAGCTAAGGGCCTGTTGGTGCACTTGTGGATGTAATAGTACCTGCCGAGCACTCCAGTACTCGGATCAGCAACTGCTTCACAAAGGATTCGTCGCTCGGTGATTCCGTCTGATCCCAAACAGGTCCTTTGCACGAGGACCGCCAAGGGCGATCTCACCCTGGATATAGTCTCTGTGGGCCCCGACTTGAGCCCGAACCTCTTCACAGGAACCGCAGCGTCCGCTGTGTCCCCATCACTGGCACTACGTGACTCGGTCCATAACCTGGGGCCTGTCCCTGTAGCACCACAAACTGGGGAGTGAGGACCTATCTGGGCCCTAAGGGGTTAATAGCCTGCTCCGCTCCCCTAACTCTTCCCAGTCCTGACTCTAGCTAACACTAACAGCGCCTGCAGCAAACACACTGCATACACACAGGCAACCTGCAGCAACAACACACAGCACACACTGCTCACACTGTGCCTACTTGTCAGCGCTCACAGCACTACCAGCCGTGACACTGACAAGCCTGCACCCTCACACACCTAAGGGCAGAGTCCCTAACCTAGGGGCTGTCCCTCAGTTCTACCCACTACCCTAACAGGGATTGGGGCCTGCCTGGGACATGGGGGATCCTTACCTGGTGCAGGAGCCACTTGCTCCCTGCACCCTTCCTTCCCCTTCCTGCTCCCAGCTCCAACTGCCTAGCATGGGCTCAGCGCGCGAAATGTATCCTTTCTCCTGCAGGGAGATCCTAAGCCCTATTGGCTCCCTGGCATCACGTGGGGCACGCAGAGGCTCCTGGGACTCGTAGTCCCTGCCTAGAGCCTTCCCTGGTAGGCTAGGGTTTCGTGGGCTTTCTGGGCACTGTACTGTGCATGCGCGATCTGTCTGGGGCCTTCCCTGGGCCTGCTTGTCACTGCCGCCGGGACCTCAGCAACTCGATTGCGGCCCTAACAACGGGCCGCTCGCGTCCCCAGCAACCGCCCGCATCAGGGAACAGCGCACGGCTCCCTGCACTAGCCCTGCGCATGCGCGATCTCTCCTACGCTCACGCAACGTGTCATGGCGGCTCCCGCTAGCCGGGTGCACCGCCAGAGCTTCAGGGGCGCTGAGCACTCCCTGCACTGGCCCCCACCCTCGCAAAGTGCCGGCGGGTCCGTCACTGCCTCCGGCGGCACCCGCAACCGCTCGGCACTCGCGGAGGGGGGTCAATGAGTTCAAAAGAAGACCGGGGCTACAATTACACACACCCCAGGCTCCCAGTGGCGGAGGATCAGGCCTCCTATTTGCCACTCAGGTAATAGCATCACACGTGGTCACCCTAGACAAGGGAGGAAAGGGGGCTACATAAGGGAGGGGTTTGTCTATTCAACTCAGACAGACATACCAAGGAGATGTTAATTTAGATAAGATCTGTTGCAATTGGGTATAAATTGATAGAGGTATTGAACTCAATCGTATATACCTGTGTGAAGAAATGCATCAAAATATTAGTCAAGACATTCAGTATGCATCTATGTTTAAAGATATAGAAAACATCCAGAGATAACTCCAATATTAATTCCACAGACACTTCATATTGTATGTGACACTTATAATGTTACACAGCCATGTAAAAGATAGAACAGAAACACATAGAGCTTGGAGTTTGTGCAGTTTTAGGCTGAGTTTATAGTAGCGGTGACGGTGACGTGCTCGCGACCGCTGACGTCGCTAAAGCGATAGTTGTACTTCGTGTAGGAGACCTCGGGAGGGCGACAGGGGGCATGGCGATGGCATGGCCCGTGACATCACGCATGCAGTTTGCCATTATTGGCTAAACCGCTTCATGTGATGCTGACATCACGCGGCGGCCGCACACCAACACAATATCCACTGACTTCAGCGATTTTGGTTGCCATGTCGCTGCGCAGCGCCATCGCGGTCATACCAATTATGGGCACCCGCGATAGTCTTCCTGCCTTTGTTTTCGTGCTGCACGCTGTCGTCGTAGCTGCTACTATAAGCGCGGCCTTAGGCTGCAGTATCAGGAGAAACACCGCCGGTCCCGGCATTGCGTCATTGTAACCTAGCAACCAAACAGCAGATCTTCACCGACTGCAACCCAGCACTGTTGGAGACTCACGCAACAATATAGAAAACCCACAGCACCGGTTTTTAAAATCACATTACAGTACTTTATATTAAACATTAGGCAGATCGGTATGCAGCATATCCAAGAGGAAAAGTCTGCTGTCTACTACACGCTCCATATGAATGAATTAGGTTAAATGTAAGACTTTCTATTTTTGTTACTATTGATATTAGACTTTTTTTGGCATCCCTCTGTCCTATGTGTACCTTTTTTCCATATTCTATAGTTTTTAATATTTAAATTTTTTTCCAATTTGTCTTTGAATTGGCCCTAACGTTTTTTATTTTGACATGTGCAGGAAGTGTGACCACAAACTGTGCATACAAACCTATGTTGGGAAGTTCTGGGGAGAACGGTTCCAGAGACAAAGGCTCCAAAACGAGAAGCCCCAGAGAGAAGCCAAGATTCAGTGAAGGAAGTTTAAAGGACACAAAAGACGTGGGCAGGAGTATATGAGGAAGGACTGGTAATATGCATCTTTATTTAAACTATAGGTATATTTTGTAACAGTAGTTTTATTTTTTTACATTAATATATAAAACATAATTCACCTGTGTGTGTTTTTTTTTCAGACTTCCACCAAAGAACCTCAAATACGCAAGACAATTTCTGAACACTGGAACCTGCCAGAGGGTATCCCCGCCCCCGCACCCTCCCCACGACACCAACCCAGACCCGCAGGGCCGCCAACAGAAATCGTGGGGCCCAGGACAAACATTTTAAGCAGGGCCCCCCCAGTGTCAGCGGTATTGCGAGCCCCCCTCATTTCACACATCTTCCCTCCCTCTTCCCATGTATTTCTCTCCTTTCCATCTCACCCCCTCTCACTCTCCCGCCCCGCATGTATTTCTCTCCCCTGCGTCTTACTCCCTCTTTTCCTCACTCACCCCCTCTCTCTTCTCCCTCTGTCAATTACTCAACGCTCACTCATTCCCTCCCCCCTCACACAATTTCCCCCACAAGATATATATAGCAAAAAACTTCCCACCCCCAATGCAAAAAACTTCCCACCCTCAAATACATACAAAAAAAATCCTCACCCTCAAATAGATACAACCTCACCCACCCCCAATGCATACAAAAAGCCCACCTACCCAATACATATAAAAAAACAATACATATAACCCCCCCATACATACATACATACATACATACATACATATAAATATATATATATATACACATATACATACATACATACATAAAACAACAAATAAAACCAGCGCACAACAAATTATACCATAAATTAATAAGTGCACAAAATAAAATTATTAATAATAATGATGTGTTGTATATATGGGGCTAGGGCAGGAGTGTGAAATACATACATATACACACACACATCATATAAAAAAAAAAAACCCTCCCCAATACATATAAAAAATACCCCAACCCATATAAAAATACCCCCAAGCCCCCCAATATATATAACATTTTCCCCAAGCCCCCCTAATACATATAAAAATACCCACAAGCCCCCAATACATAGAAAGATTCCCCCAATACATAGAAAACTTCCCCTACTCCCCCAATGCATATAACAAGACCCCCACTCCCCCCCAATACATATAAAATACCCCCAGTCCCCCAATACATATAAAAAGACTCCCACTCCCCACTATACATATAAAAAATAGTAGACATACCTTGGGGATGGTCGGGACCAGTGGGTGCGGGGTCCGGCGGCCGGTGGGGAGACTGAGGAGCCACCGAGCTGGGGAGGGGAAAGGATCCTAGTAGGGCCTAGGACTGAGGGGAAGGATGCATGGTATGGCCTGGCTGGGGGAGCAGAGGGGATGCCGGTAGGGGCCTGAGGATGGTGGGGGGGCTGAGGAGCGTGGCTGGGAACTCAGGGAGGGCACAGGCCCCAGGTGCCACTGCAGGTCGAGTGGCGAAGGCTGCTGTAGGCCCTGGTGGGGCCGAAGATGCATGAGGGGGGTTCGTGTCCTGCAGGCTGTAGAGTGCCGGAAAAATACACTTTTTTTTCACACGGGCCTGGCCGCGGGCGGCCGGCCCCCCGACACAGGGCCCGGCACGCAAACCCCGGCAGACCCCCCCCCCCCTGTTAGCGGGCCTGCAGGCCCAAACTGAGAGAAAGAGAGCGTGACAACAGGTACTTCTTTGCACTTTGTGTCAAAGGCTGGTAGGAATCCTATCCTCCCAGCCCTGCAGATAGGAACTGGGAAGTACTGTATGAGTTAGCCCTTAGAAGGGGTTAGATTGTTTGTTTGCATGTTGATATAAAGTTGTACTGTTTAAAGCAGCAGGCTAAATAAAAGCCAACGTTTATTTTCCCTTAAATACGTCTCCACCTCTGCACTTGTCTCCTACACATCCTTCGATAATATTCCATGTAGTGTAGTTACAATGTCCTGTTTTCACTTCATCTTTTTTATTGCAACTAAACACAGTTTTTGACACTCAAAGTTGCTACATTTTCCATTGCTGTCATTGCGAAATGTTTTTCTGCTGATTTCCTTCTTCTTAATAGAAGAAAAATAGAACTTGCACTCACTAAGTGTTATTTTAATATTTCCTCCCAGAGGCTGCTTACTACAGGAGTTCTCTGATTCTGTGCCCATACCGCATTGCATTTTAATTCAGGAAAAATCTAGAGTTAGACTGGCCCTCAGGAGTAGATAAAAAGGGGAAAAGGTTACTTTCTCTTTTAGATCCACTTCTAGCGGTTCTATTTACTTCAAGTGTTGCATAGCGTTTACAGAAAAATAAGTTTAAGTATATTCTCACAAAATGCAGTATTAGACACAAAATTGCTAAAAGAGCAATGATTTGGGGCCCCATGGTCCCTTCCTTTAGCATAAGGAAGGGGTCAGGGGTCCTGAAGAACAGGAACATTCACATGCCATAGTTATACTCATCCATGAGACAGAAGACGAAGAACTACAGACTGTGCAGTCTATTTCCAATCACTAAGATGAAGGGGAAGGTAATGCACAGTTGACAAAAATCGGGGTCTGGAGGGCGGAAAAAGGTACTGATAACATTTTTTATTAACACACAGAAGAACGGAGAACCAAAGAATCCCTCGAACGCATTTCGCGCTACAACAATACTGGTAGATACCGGGTTACACTAGCAGTCTGCACAGACTGTATCTATGCTTAATGAAGGAGCATTTAAGCAGGTTTGAGACTGTTCCTAATTATTGTGTTCACTTTAGACTGTGTTTATATCCAAATCTTCACTGGATGGGAAGCCATTTTTTAGTCCCGTTTACAAATATTGATTCCTTTTGATTCTTTTGCACTTCGTCGCTTTTCTAATATTAATGGACTTGTATGATGATTAGGATATATCACAGTGGCAAAATTGATTATAGGACCTCTATGGAGTTGTTTCTCGCACCATATAGTTATATCATTGGACCTGTGACAGGATTTGAATATTTACCTGGTTTCTGTATTATTGTAAGTGTAACGGTTTTTCCAGGCCCACCCAATCTCACATTGGCCCCTGTGGTCTATATGTGTGGTGCACCTGCTGGCTTACAGGACTCCTGAGTCTTCCCCTGGGTTGGTATGGGGATATCAGCACGACAGGCATCTGAGGTAGTGGGGATTGAGTCCTACTCACATCTGATGCAGCGCCTCCACCTCATCAGGGTCTCTGCATCCGCAGGGGGATGTATCTGATGAGGACCTCCTCTGTGGTGCTTCCTTCTGTGCAATGACTCCACACATATACAGCAAGGGTCTGTGGAATCTGGGCATCTTTATTAACATCTTTCGCAGCCTGCCCCTCACAGTGGTTGTTCTTAGCCGCTCATCGTTATGATGTACCTCCCTTCAGAAGGTCCTTCCCTCCCAATGGAGTTGGGTCACCTCTCCCCTCAGGGAGATCACCACCTGTGTCAGGTCCCTGATCACAGTGTAGATTCTATTTGGTATATCTGACAGCCTTAACTCCTGCAGACCTCCTGAACTGGACCATACTGATCCCTTGATTAACACACACTTGAACTCCTGTCCTGTTTGACATACCTAACTTTAGGCAGTCTGTGTCTTATATAGACTCAGAAAACAGCCACACCTCTTGTGTCACTAATAGTGGAAACAGAGCATGTTACCACTCCCCTTGTGTACATATGACACCTCACCAGGGTGTGAGGGCAAACCTCCATGATTGATGCTGGCAATCCTGCATACTTACCAGGTTTTACTGCCAGCATGAGAAAGAACTGTATACCATATTTATACATGGCTATATTCTCCCCCTGGTGAACCCCAATGGCCCGGCTGGGATATAAATTTGCAGGACCCACCTCCAGACAGCAGTGCAAAATATAACAACACACATTACAATATAAAAATACATTATACAGTTCTTGCATGATAACATAATGACCTACAGTGCCTGCTGACTGGCAGACCGCACTGCTCCTAAGGAGAATCCCCATCTACTACCTAATAGTAGTGCCTAGGGTCTGGCTTCTGCACCTCCCTACCGGTTATGTCTTTAACGTCACACTGTGCTCCCTAGGCGGCCCATTCTCTGGCCTGTACTCTATCCGGTGCATGTAAATATTGCGCCCAATACTCCACACCCTCATCAGCTGTGGGATCCTCTCCTCAGTCTTGAAACCTGCATACCCCCCAGACTTACTCATAATGTAGTCCTCTATTGTTTCCCTTAGCCACGCATCTCTCCCATCCTCGATCTCCTGCATCAAGGGTTCTGGCACGTAAGGGTACTCCAACCCATGGGACTTTTTGTACTTCGTTACTATGGCCCGTTCAGCCCTACTGGTTCGGATGAACTTCTTATTCCCTGCCATGCCTGGCAGCACCCATGACAATGGTTCGTCCGGTTCTACAGGGTCCTTAAATATGGCCGACCCTCAGGGATCCACTACCCCTTAATGGATATCGTGCCACCTCAACCTAAGCTCCTCCAACTGTTCCTCTTCCGTGAACTCCCCTACACCCCACCAGTAATCCACTATACCGTTCCTTCTCAGTATGAACCTTGTACGGTCCAACCAGGCCTCATACCCCTCGAACTTCGGGGCCCACCACCGAGTCTCTCTCTCTCTAACACTGACCGGTACTGCCACTGTACCCTCACTATCTTCTGGCTCTCCCCCAGACGATATTCCTGATGTGCCCGTTGACCTAGTATTCGACCCTAGGCGTTTAGGCAGCACTTTACCTCTCCCATACTGTTGCTCTCGCTGGTACATATCGATTCCTTTCTCCTATGCAATTCCCTCCCCGATCCCTCATTGGATGTAAAGCAGTCCCCCCAGTCCAGTTTCTCCCCAGTCCATTCCTCGAAAGTGGCCCGTGACTCCCTAGACAACCCTTGGCTCGACTGGGACCCAGAGGAGGAAGTGACAGGGACAGGTGTCTTAACTATGGCCGGGGGTTGGGCATAGGGAAACGCTGTCGGCAGACGCGGGGCTACGACCCGCAGCTTCTCGCTACCTTGACAGGTCTATCTCGCGGGACTCACTGCCGCCATCTTGGGTTGGGCTCCCCACCGGAACCTCTTCCTCCAGAATGACATCCGCCGCCGGAAGTGAAGGTTCAGCTCTCCGCTCCGCTCGGGCCTGGGCAAGGCCTGCCTCCGCCGTTGCCACCACCAGCGCCTGTGGAGGGTAAGGGTGTCTCTCACCGCTCCTTCGGCTCGGGATGGGATCTTCTCCGCTGCCCTCCACACTGGAAGTCACCACGGCCGTGGGACTCCGCCGCTCCAGTTGTCTCCGCACAGACGACCTCGACCCCTCGAGACTCCGCTCTGCAGCGACACCGGTAAGTGCTGGTTCTTTTGCAGCACCGCTGTAGTGGTCCGCCGGTAGGCGCATCACCACCATCGTCGGGGTTTCTAGCTCCTCGTACGAGGATCCGAACTCCGACTCGGGGAGTAGCACTCCCGTAGGGGACCGACGGTAAGGTTCCTGGTTGTTACCGCGGTTGTAGACCCCTCTCTCTTCAGGCTCCGTCTTTATCATGAGGAGCGATCCCCATTCTCCGGGATGAACTGGTTCTGCTCTGACCGAGAGCGAGGCTTCAGCTGTCAGTTTAGCTATGTCCGCTCCCGCCTCCACGGTCTGCCCTGGTACGAAGGGCTGCACGGCCCATAGGTAGTGGATGCCACATTGGGGACACCTTGCCGTTGTGCTGGCTACACCACTCGAAAGAAGGGGGAGGAGAAGTCCTGCTCAGCTAAGAATATTTTTTATGCAAGAAGGGGGAGGAGAAGTCCTGCTCAGCTAAGAATATTTTTTGCAGTCGGCAAATCATGCATAGGCACCTGATTGTTTCTGTGTCACCCGCCTTGATTACCAGGAAGCCTCTTGGCAGCGAGTAGGGGTGAGCCGAGATGTCCATCTCTTTCTCCTTTCCACCAGCAGCACTGATTACAGGGGACACTTTCTGTAGTGGTCTTGCCTGTTCACCAGCTCCTCGCAACTGAAGGGCAGGGGTCGGTTTGTTAACTCCACCCTCAGCCAACTTCACTCTCATTTGGCACAATTGGAAACCACTCCCCCTGGTAGATATTAGGGCAGGGTCCCACAGGTTCACTGGGTGCCCCAGCACTGGCTCTGGTCCCGTCACAGTCCATGAGGGCGTGGCCATAGCTTTTGCGCCATACCCCCCAGCAGGGTGGGGTTCTTTGCTTGGCGCCAATCCCGGCCAACTTCTTGCGAATCTAGCATTTGCAGAATTTTCTGCACTCAGCCCACACGGTCTCCCAGGGAAGCGGGAGCAGCCATCTTGATTTACACTGCCATTCACATAAGCAACTGAGGTAGATTGTTGGTTGTAGCTCACCGTCTGGCAAGCAGATTCTCCATTTTCACCGCACATAACCACAATGTCCTCAACACTGTCCTCCAGGGTAGCACCCCTTGATCCTAGGCAGGACCAAAAGTCCTGGCAAAAGTTCCTTCTGCAGCTTGTTCCTCAGTAGCACGCACACCACGTGCGCTCCCTCCATCAGCCGCGGTCCGCCATCTTGGACTCTCCGCACCGAGCGGATCTTCCTTTCTTGCGGTCGCCATTTTCAATTTGTAAGTACTATTATCGCACATGGAGCTCCTCTCTGCGGGGCAGCTGCCATTCCGATGCAATAAAGAATGCCACGATGCACCACCTACGTGTATCTATGTATGTCTGACTCATGTTGCACTACCTCAGGCTAGGCTCACTCTCTCAGTGTATGCTGTGTTCACCTCCCTCCAGTCTGTGCTCTGTGGTAAGTGTCCTGGTTCCTGGCTAGAGTACTCTGGCTTCTCCCATGCAGTACTAGGGCGTCTACCTACTGTTGGCAAGCCTAGCGCAGACCCTCTCCAGAATTCCTGACCACGTTAACAGGCTATTCCTTTAGGCATCCTACCAACTAGCTGCCTCAAGGTGACTAGAACAGCTATAGCCCTGTCTCCAGACCCACTTAACCTCACTCAGGATCCTAGGTTGTCCTTTGCGAGCTGACAAATCCATCAGGCCCCTGACAACCCCTAGGCTCCGTCCCATCCACAGCACTGACTGGCAGCATACACTCTCCCTGTTTCCTAGTGTGCCTAGCAAAAGCCTGTCCTGTTGATAGGTATCTCAGCAGCGCCTCCAATTGTAACAGTTTTTCCAGGCCCACCCAATCTCACATTGGCCCCTGTGGTCTACTGGTCCCATTACGTGTATGTGTGTGTGGTGCACCTGCTGGCTTACAGGACTCCTGAGTCTCCCCCTGGGTTGGTATGGGGATATCAGCAAGACAGGCATCTGAGGTAGTGGGGATTGAGTCCTACTCACATCTGATGCAGCGCCTCCACCTCATCAGGATCTCTGCGTCCACAGGGGGATATATCTGATGAGGACCTCCTCTGTGGTGCCTCCTTCTATGCAATGATTCCACACATACACAGCAAAAGTCTGTGGAATCTGGGCATCTTTATTAACATCTTTAGCAGCCTGTCCCTCACAGTGGTTGTTCTTAGCCACTCATCGTTATGATGTACCTCCCTTCAGAAGGTCCTTCCCTCCCAATGGAGTTGGGTCACCTCTCCCCTCAGGGAGATCTCCACCTGTGTCAGGTCCCTGATCACAGTGTAGATTCTATTTGGTATATCTGACAGCCTTAACTCCTGCAGACCTCCTGAACTGGACCATACTGATACCTTAATTAACACACACTTGAACTCCTGTTTGACACACCTAACTTTAGGCAGTCTGTGTCTTATATAGACTCAGAAAACAGCCACACCTCTTGTGTCACTAATAGTGGACACAGAGCATGTTACCACTCCCCTTGTGTACATATGACACCTCACCAGGGTGTGAGGGCAAACCTCCATGATTGATGCTGGCAATCCTGCATACTTACCAGGTTTTACTGCCAGCATGAGAAAGAACTGTATACCATTTTTATACATGGCTACATAACGAATCGGGGAACACGTCCTTTGCGACGTGTTCCCTCCTTACCTGTCTTACCTCAGACCTCCGCTCTGGCACCAGTGCATGCACGCACCCCCGCTCTGCTTATAGAGCATGTGCGCATGCGCAGTTCTTCTAGTGTGCCACTGAGCTTAGCTCCACCCCCTCGGACGCGCCGCGCTTCTCTCACTTGCGGCGCACACACGTGATGACGTGCACTGCTCCCCAGCTGCGTGGCAAGTACTCATTTAGCCACTTGTCTTCTGCAGCCAATCCTTGCCTCTGGAGGCCGCGCCTCCGCTCCGCCTCCCTTGCTATTGGTTCCTGTTCCTGTTAAATACCCTGCAGTTCCTTTCCCACATTGCTGAGCATAACCTCTTGTAGCCTTGAGCTCCTACATCCATTGTACCCTGCTCCCTGTCTTGTGTTTTTCTTGCAGTTAACCATTCGTGTACCGACCCGGCTTGTCTTTGGAATATCTCTGGCTATTGACCCCGGCTTATCCTCGACTCTGCTGATCTCTCCAACCCAGATCACGGTTATACGGACATGTACTATTCTGACCTCTCCAACCCCAGACCACGGCTAACGGACTTTGACTATTCTGAACTCTATACTCCAAGACCTCTTCAAGTATCAACTAACCTACTCTCTCCAACCCAGACCCGGCTAAGTTTAACAATCTGCCTGTCAGGCACGCTTCCGCTGCTATGGGTGCGTGGTTTACTACTTCCTCACCTCAGTACCGGGGTACTGTCTTGCTCGTGGGCAGCGCAAGCGTTATAATTATATACTTTATGCAAGATCATTTTTAAAACCCATGTGTCTGGGCATTTGTCCTAAGTTCACTATTAAAGCCTACAACATTTTCTATTGTACTGCACTTAGATTGTGTGCTTCTCATACAGATGCAGCCACCAGTATCCAATCACTTGCCTGGGTAAAAACGAAGGCATCTTACAGTAAATGCCTCAACTTTTCTGTGAGATTCCTAATGGCCCATCGGATTAACACAACAGGGGTCCCTGTAGTCCCATTAATCTTTATTACATTCATTCATTAATGAGCCTGACGAAGCTGGTTCACGGCAAAATGCGTAGTTCTATTCCTGCCCACAAGAGGCTTCCGTAGGTGCCCGCTAAGCTGATGTTCCAGCCCTGCTCCCGGATGCGGAAGAAGGGATCTACCGGCTATTGACGCCTACACGGAACCTGCCGTCGCTGATCTGGACTTTTATATGTGTAAGTGTGGAGTTGTGATTGGTAAATTAATATTTGTCATTTCACTGAATCTTCTCTCTCTGCATTTACCCTGATCGTGGGGGAGGATCATCTGTTGGATCGCGGTTAAGGGGGCAGACAACTTCCAACCACACTTCGCAGAAGGGAACAAGAATTGGATGTAAAGAAACCCTTGAAGGACCTGGCACTCACACAGGCACGTGTGAGTAGTATCTATACATATATTTATATATATATATATATATATATATATATAGATCTGTAACCAGTCCCTATGTACCAGCACTAGTGCTTTGACTGGGGTATTTACCCCTTGAGCACCATGCTGTGTATGTATATGGTGGTTTAAAAATTAAATTTCATGATCCATTGGAATCACCAGCACTTTTTATTATCATTGTATATTTCCTCGGTTATAATATCTGTAAATTCAGTGTAATCACCCTGTGCTCCCCTATTTTTTCTTTGTTCACCACCACCACTATCACCACCTTTTAATACTAAGGCCACCACCACCAAAACTATGAGCTGTAGGGATAGGGTCACTGATGCGGTTAAGTCTCAATGAGTCTTTCAGTGCATTTGATGTCCCTCGCTGATATACTTGATATGGCCCTTCAGCTGGATTCGAGTTGTTATCCTGTTGCATGACCTTTTCCTAATTATCTGTTTCATGTATTATAATGGAAGGGCACACTGCGTCTGAACTGTAATGTGCAGGTGTTAACCTTAGGTGCCTTCAACGGTTTGCTGCAATTGCTGAACATCTCCTTTTTACCAGGCATTATTCCAATAACTGATACTTTTCTTTTGCATTTCTCCTAATTTAATTTAAAAGTTTTCAGCTGTGGTTACTTCCGAGACCTTTCAAAGCCTACAATCATGCTCTTTATCAGTTTAACCCCAAATACTGTAACTAGAGATTGGGCAAATTTGTTTGGGTGAATTTGGATCCGCAGCGGATCGGCCGGTTCCGTCGGTCTGGATTTCAGCGGATTAATCTCAAAATGGGCGATTTGCGTTTTGTGGATTTTTTTAAAATTAATATTACCAATACACTCCGCGGATTCTGCAACCCGTGGACGGATTTGTAGAATCCAATCCGCGGATTCAGCAATTCGTTGGCGGATTCTTAATTTAATGAAAGTGATGTTCGGTTTAGTTTTTTTGACCTTGATACATAAAGGTGGAGCTGTGATCTACATAGATTTATTTTCCGCCAACGGATTGCTGAATCTGTGGATTGGTTTCAACAAATCCATCCGCAAGTTGTATCCAATGGTGATTTTTGATGAATCCGCGCAGATTTAAAACCGGCCAAATCTGCTTCTGGATTTTACACCGTGAAATGGATTACTGGGTGAAAATGCGAGAAAATCCTGAAAAAGGATTTAGGCTAATTCGCCCATTTCTACAAATACTGTAATTCATGAAGCTACTATGTTCATAAATCATATGTATAGTTTTGGGATATACCTCTTGTGCTGAAGCTATGGCAAAAGTTAATCGTAAGAATCAGTATCTTCCGAATGTGGTAATAAATGTACATAGCTTTGAACTTTCTTTTGTACGTTTCTGATGCCACAATCTAGAAAAGGCATCTAATTTACTGAAAAACTGTGCGCTTAAAAACGAATCCATAATCTCTTCTCTGTGTGGCAGTTTGAAGTGTTCCTTTTTATAGCTTTAATAAGATATGTAGGATCAAGACATATGCGTAATAGACTATTGCTTTTCTCCACTAAAATGAAATAGCTCACCCAGTCTGTCGGTTTCATTTTGTATCACTGATAGTAGTACATCCATCAATGCTCACACACAAGCATCCAAGCCCTTGAAACAAGACCTGGATTTCCGGCATGAGTGCTTCTTCACTGGTTCAGTGCAATCTTGTAATGAGAGTACCCGCTTTTTCAAATTGAGTTTCAAACAGGTAGCTAGGCCTAAAACTGATATAAATCCTGAGGTACCACAATAAATGGAAGATTGAATGTGGTGGTTTATTTTTATTTTTATTATTATTGCTCATAATGCATCTTCCCAACACTGTTCCTGCAGTTCCAGAATAACTGGTTACTTTTATTTTTGGTGGCTTTGTTTTAAGTCTCAGATTTGTGTCAGGCAGAATGTTGACCTAAGCTCCAGTGTCCAGTTTCAAAGGAATGAGTGTTTGACTCAGGGTCATTGGTAGTGTCCAGTACCACCAATCAGCTGTACTAGTTTCCAGCATAACATTTCCTGAGACAGATTTGGGCCGATTTACATAGTTACATAGTAGATGAGGTTGAAAAAAGACATATGTCCATCAAGTTCAATCTATGTTAAAGTTAGACAAGATACTTTATTCTATATCTATACTTATTGATCCAGAGGAAGGCAAACAAAAAAAAAACAGAGTCATATCATCCAATGATATCTCATAAGGGGAAAAACAAATTCCTTCCTGACTCCAAGAATTGGCAAATCTAAGTAGACCACATCAACTGCATTACCCTTGTCTAAATTCCTACTTACCTCCTCAAAGAAACAAATAAGGTTAGTTTGGCAAGATCTATCCTTCATAAATCCATGCTGACTATTACTAATAATTAGGTTTTCCTTTAGGTATTCCTGAATATGATCCCGTATTAAACCTTCAAGTAGTTTATCCACTATTGAAGTCAGGCTTACAGGTCTGTAATTCCCTGGTTGTGATCTAACTCCCTTTTTAAATATAGACACTGCATATGCTTTACGCCAATCTTGTGGTACTGAGCCTGTGGAAATGGAGTCCTTGAATATTAAATGTAATGGTTTGGCTATTACTGAACTTAACTCCTTGAGAACGCTTGGATTTATGCTATCGGGGCCAGGTGCCTTATTTACTTGAATTTTTTCAAGCCTCTTATGAACTTCTTCCTCAGTTAACCAATTGTTCATTAATATGGAGGGTGTGGCTTCCTCCTGCGGCACTACTATTAAAATAGATTCTTCCCTGGTAAACACAGAGGCAAAGAATTTGTTTAATACCTCTGCTTTTTCCTTATCTCCAATAATCTGCCTGCCCATCTCACACTGAAACGGTACTATATTTTCTTTTCTAATTATTTTTGTTATGAAGGCACTTAAAGAACTTTTTAGGGTTGATCTTACTTTCTATTGCAATCCTTTTTTCATTATCCATTTTGCTAATTTGATTGCCCTTTTGCAATTTTTGTTACATTCCTTATAATTCTGATACGATGTCTCCGTCCCTTCTGACTTAAAGAATCTAAACGTCTTCCCCTTTTCTTTCCATTTCCTCCCCTACCTGTTTATTTAGCCACATTGGTTTTGACTTATTTCTTTTATACTTATTACCTAAGGGTATACACAGATAAGTGTGCTTTTCTAACAATGTTTTAAAAGACTGTCCATTTATCTTCTACATTTTCCATGCAAAAACATCATCCCAGTGTATTACTTGTAGATTAGACCTCAGTTTATTAAAATCTGCCTTCCTAAAGTTTAGGTCTTTGTTGAACCCAAGTGATCTGTTTTTTGATCATTTATTTCAAATGAGACCATGCTATGATCACTGTTACCCAAATGTTCCAGGACTTTAATATTTGTTATTACTTCTACATTGTTTGATATGACCAAATCCAGTATTGCCTCTCTCCTGGTTGGGTCCTCAATAATTTGGGTCATTTAATTGTCTTTAAGCACCCCTAAAAACCTGTGTCCTTTTGTTGTAATGCTAACCTCATTGCCCCAGTCTATTAAAATCCCCCATTATGCAAACATGACCCAGTTTTGATGCCTTCTCCATTTGCAAAAGTATTTTAGCTTCCTCAATCTCACAGATATTTGGTGGTTTATAGCATATCCCTACAAACATTTTCTTTATACTTTTGCCTCCACTGCTAATTTCTATCCACAAAGTCTCTACATTTTCATAATTGCATTCATAAACATCTTCCCTTATAATAGGTTTTAGATACGGTTTAACATATAAACATACTCCACCTCCTCTTCTATTTGCTCGATCCTTCCGAAAAAGGGAATAACCCTCTAAATTAACTTCCCAGTCATGAGTTTCATCTCACCATGTTTCAGTAATGCCTATGATATCATACTGCTCACTTGCAGATAATTATTCAAGCTCCCCCATTTTATCTGTCAGGCTTCTTGCATTAGGAAGCATGCATTTCAGTTTTTTTCCAGCCTGTACTATTATTTTATCTGCTCCTTCCTTTCTGCGCCAACTTGGTTTAGTCTTTAGAAGTTTTCTAGTATTATCTGTACTTACTGCTTGTCAAACTCACACTTGCACCCATTCTACCTCCATAACCCCTTGTTTCCTCTTCTATTTAGTTTGTTCTGTTTCAATCCCCTCCCCCTCAATCCTAGTTTAAAATCTCCTCCAACCTTTTTAACATTCTCCCCCCTAGCACAGAAGATCCCTCTTCATTGAGGGGCAATCCGTCCCAAGAATATAGGTGCACCTCTCAGAAAAGGAGTCCCAGTGCTCTAAAAACCCCAAACCCTCCTTCCTGCACCACTTTCTTAGCCATGCATTAACCTCCCTGATCTCTGACTGTCTCCCTGTGGTAGCTCATGGCACTGGTAGTATTTCAGAAAATACTACCTTGGAGGTCCTTGCCTTAAGATTTTGGCCTAGATCCCTGAAATCATTTTTTAGGACACTCCATCTTTCTCTAACTTTGTCATTGGTGCCAACATGTACCAAGACCGCCTGGGGCAATCCCAGCCCAAAACTGCAACAAACTGTTCGGTTCATGCGTTCATGCAGATTGCCCTATCTACTTTCCTAATAATGGAGTCCCCTACCACCACAATCTTTCTTAGTATCTGAGCATCTTGAATCTCCTCTGTGCTGGAGGAACTATTCCCCTGGCTACTAGAGGAATCAGTCTCCCCCAGCCTTGCTATTTCTGCCCCAACACTCCCAATGTCTTCACTCAATATGGCAAATCTATTGGTATGGTTCAGCTCAGAAATGACCTGCCTCTCCTTATTGCCCCTGCTTCCCTTTCTAACTGTTACCCAGCTACCTACCTGCTCCTCACTAACAGCAACCAAGCTACCTACCTGCTCCTCACTAACACCACCACCATCTGCACCACTAGTCAAAGAAAGGGTCTGCTCAGTGAGCTCTAAACCCCTTTCAAGATTGCCAATGTCCCTCAATGTTGAAAGATGCCTCTTCAGATCAGCAATCTCTGACTCTAAAGAGTCCACCCGCTCACACTTCCCACAGCGGTATGCTCCTAGGAACAGCTGCTCCAAGTGCACATACATGTGGCAAGATGTGCATTGAGTGGCATTTTCAATCTTGCTCATTCTAGCAACTATGAAGTTTATAAGTACTAACAATAAACTCTACTTCAATATACTATACCTTGTTTAACTGCTTCCTTGTTTAACTGCTTCTTTGTTTAACTGCTTCTGGGTCTAACTGCACACTTAATACAACCAGAAGTAGAAATCAACCACACAGATCAGTATACGCAAGCTCAGAATTCTTTAGAAGCCTCTGTTTAAATAGGGACACCCACTAGGTGTGTTAGGTTAGCAATTAACCAACCACACCCACTGCTGGCTCAGGCAGAAGAAAGGGGGAAAAAACGTTACAGAATTCAATTACCACACACTTTAAAAATAAATGAACCCACTGCACACTCCTCATATTCAGCCACCCCTGCTAGTATATACTAGTATATACATCACTTCCCTTTCATCTGGGTCTAACTGCACACTTAATACAACCAGCACTTGAAATCAACCACACAGATCAGTATACGCAAGCCAGAGTTGGCAAATGACAGTTAAGTGGTAGGGCAAACCTCGCAAAAGTAAGACCTTGATTTAGAGTTGACAAAAAAATGTCGCCTAACTTAGTTAAAACGCGTCTACACATTTGATTGGACCTGTCCTTTGTTAGCAGCCAATTTAGAGTTGGATCAACAGCTGTACTTAATTAAGGAACACTTTTTACTAATGTGCCAACAGGGAACAGGTGCGAAGACCCACCATTTCCAGCACTTTGTTTTGGAAGCCATAGCAGCAATTGCTGCTTTATGTGGCAAATGTATTTGGCAGGCCTGATGTGCTCAATGAGTACTTTGACTTCCCCTCTGTTAAAAGTGCTTTCTTTTCCTCTCAGGATGTTGGCTGCTTGTTTCCTCCGGTGATGAATTCAAAGGAGTCCGCACATGAATCCAGTTGTTGACTGCTGCGGGTGCTCAGATCTCACTTCTCATCTACTTGTTCCCTCCATCATGATGGTGTACACAGCATGCTTTTGCTATGTAGAGTTGTTGCAGACTGAAGGGAAGCCCCAAAAGTAAAAATTTTTGAAGGGCATGTACTAATTTTCTGAAGCGATAAAGTTACACAGATGTAATTATTATGTACAAACACAATGTTTACACACAGACCTATGATTGCACAAGAGTTTAACATTTCGCATAGCGTTCTATTCAGCATGTTGCAAACAGTGTGGGAAGTGTTACTGATAGATAAGCTGAATAGTGTAGTGTGACAGGGTGAATGAACGTCATCAGCCATATACCTGGCAAACCTATGTTTAGGCTTGCAGTGCAGCAGTGACGAGGTTACGTTTCAGTTGAGAAGGGCTGCTTAATTAGTCTGAACCCAGCTGCATAATCAAGGTGTTTTAAAACCCCCAGGCTGTACACACATGCAAGCTAGCTGGTCAGGAGACAGGACTGAAATACTGAAGAGAATACTGCTATAAGGTCTGTTTTTCAACGTACATGTGTGATACCTGTCTGTGTCCTGCATGCTGAAGAGAAGCTGCCTTGTTTTCTATGCTGAAGAGAAGCTATTTTGTTTTTGTCTGCTGAAGAGAAGCTATTTTGTTTTTGTATGCTGAAGAGAAGTTATTTTGTTTTTGTGTGCTGTATGTTTTTAAGGCTCAATAAATAAGCCTTATCAAGAGAACCCGCGTGTATGGTTGCATGTACCCTGCAACATGTACTAAATAACACATGAAAAATGTGAAAAATTCTTATAAGTATGTTATCTCTGGTTAGAAAAATCCCCCAATAGGAATGTTTCCTGATAAACGTTTCTAGAACAGGGGAGTGCAATCTTTTTTTCCTGCACCCCCTCTTCCCCTCTTTTTGCGCCTTTCCTCTTACCGTGGCTCCGGTGTCATGACATCACGTTGCCTTCATTTGACGCTGCGCTGCCATGGCGACGCGTCTCCAGGAGCAAGGTAAGTGCAGTTTACAGAGGCCTTCGCGCTTCCCCGGCACTAACTTTAAGTGCCTTCGGGACGCACGCAGGGCCTCTGTAAACCCTGCGCCCACCGCAGACATTCTCTTGATGTATACCATCTTAAAATTATGGCAATACTACCAGTTATTATTTTTTCCTAGTGCAATATTAGCTCACTTTTAACCGAGTTTGATATATCCGGGCCATATACAGAGAAAAGCAGAGAGCCAAAGACAGAGCCTTATGAGACCCCAACACAGATAGGAATTGACGTGAAGAGACACTAGAGATGGAAACACTGAAGGAGCAGTTGGATTGGTAGGGCATGAACCAGGAGAGGGCTGCACCACAATGATCAATGGAGTGCAGGAGAAGGGGGTGAGTAACAGTATCGAATTAAGCAGAGAGATCCAGGAGAATTAGTAAGAAGTGACCCTTAGAATTAGATGTGAGTAGCTCATTGGCCACTTTTGTTAGTGCTGTCTTAGTGGAGTTAAGGATGGAAACAAGCTGCTCAAGTAGCTTGGAGGCAAAGGGGAGAAGAGAGAAAGGGCGGTAGTTAGACAGGAAGGTTGGGCCAAGAGAGAGTATCTTTGGAATGGTCTTGATGAGTGCATGTTTAATGAAAGATGGGAATGTGGTGGAGGACAGAGACATGTTAAAAAGATAAGTCAGGGTGGGGCTTAGTGTGCCAGAGAGGGAGAAGAGGAGATGTGAGGGAATAGCATTAAGGGGGCCAGTACTAGGGTGAGATGATTAGAGGAGCTTTGAAACCTCATCTTTAGTCACAGGGGAAAATGAGCTGAGGGTGGATGTAGGTGTGCGAATGCAGGTAGGTGGTGTGTGTGGAGCCTGACATGGAGATGTCAAGTCTGATGGACTCAATGTTATCTGTGAAGTACTGTACGTGGAAAGGCCTTGGCCCATGAGGAAGGAAAAGAGTGCAGGTGAAGTTGGTCACAGAAGGGAGTTAATGGACATTGAGGGTTAGAGAATTGTATGAGTGAAGAAAAGTAGGTTTGCTTGGCAAGGGAGAGGGTAGGTAGTGTTATAGGATAATAATATGGATTTAAAGTGGAGGAAATCAGCTTTAGTGTGATTTCTTCCAGAAATGTTCAGAAGTAGCGGGTAAAGTTTGTGTGCCATGGTTGTGGCTTAAATTGTCTGGCGACGTGTGGTGGCAGAAGGGCTGATAAAAGTATACTGCTTTTATCAGTAGAGGTTGCTCTGTATGGACAGGAAATGGAATGGAGGAGTGGTTGTAAAGATGTTGAAAACTGGATTTGATCTAGAGCATGTAGGTTTCTGTGTGTGTGTGTGGAAGTAGGTGTTGTGGAAGGTACAGAGGGTAGAGTGAGGCTAGAGGTTAGGAGGAAATTATCATAGAGAGGGAAGGGTGTGTTACAGAAGTTAAAGACTGAGCAGAGGAAGGTGAATACCAGGCCAAAGGAGTGTCCATTGCAGTGAGTAGGCGAGATGGTCCAATGGGAGATACCATAGGAGGAGGTTAAGGAGAGAATATATTCCTGGCAACTGAGATGGTGTCATTGGGATTGTCAATAGGTACATTAATGTTTCCCAAGATGACAGTAAGAGTGTCAGAGGGTGGTAAAGTTGTCAACAAATTGAGAGGTTAGTTAAGGGGGCGATAGTTGTCAGTAGAATGGAGAGAAAGGGGGGAAAGAGGTGGACAGCATGAACGTCGAATGATGAGAGGAAGAAAAAAGGGAGGATGATGTGAAATGTGAAGTATGAGGAAAGTAGTAAAGTCTACTCCTCCACCCTGTCTATTTTGGGCCTGGGGGTGTGGCTAAGGGAAAGAACACCATAGGATTGAGCAGCAGGGGAGGTGGTGTCTGACGAGGTGAGCCAGGTATGTGTAATGGCTAGGAGGTTGAGAGAGTTGGAAATGTATGTCGCGGATAGCTTTAAGTTTATATATCAATATATCTTTATCTGACATATGAAAATGCAATTAAACACATGGTTTAAAAAAATCTGCATAGCCAATTGCACTATTCTAAGATATTGTTATAATAATAACAACATTTGTGACTCAGTTGCATTGAACTGTAAATCAGGATTTTAGCTCTGAAAAAAAGATGGCGCAGTGCTTATTTATTTTATGACAACCCTAATTTTGCAAATACGCAAACTCTAAATCAGACCCATTGTGTTAATCTGCATGCACTTCCCTTTTCAGCTTCAGCCATTTACAGTACAACACTTTGCCTAATTTTATTTTTTGGCATATTTATGACAGAGCTTTTTAAAGCTGCAGACCAAGCAATATCCTACATGTGTCTTTTTTAAATAAATCAGTTCTGTTCTATGAGAAAATACTTGTAGCATTTTATTTTATAAAACAACTCTGAATGAAAATTTTAATGTATGTAGCAGGGTTCCCCTCTTATCTCCTGGTTGTGGGAGGGGGAAGGCTACGAGGATGACTGCAGGGAGGTTGCAGCTGCATGTGGGTGCTGCTAGAGGGGTGAGCGGACCCATTGGCAGCAAGGAGAGCGCTCCGGAGCTCAGAGGAGGTAGCTTAGGCAGGGTGCCGCCATGTTTGTTCTCGCGCATGCGCGGGATACAATCGCGCATGCGCAGACACCCCGAGCAGCAGTGGCCATTTGGAGGACAGCTTGCGCATGCGCAATAGCCAGTTGTACGGCAGCCATCTTGTATTTGGATACGCAAGGAAACTACATCTGTCAGGTTCATAATTTCTTTTATTTAATAAAGTCCTCCAACTAAGTGGTGACCTGTTTGTCACCACTCTCTGGGATACGCAAGTGCTAATTCAAGACTGCAACAGTTTACTTTGAGGCTGAAAGCCCAGAATCTGGCTATCGTCTACAGCCTTCTCAACCACATATTTAACTTTTAGTGGGCCATCAGCGATAGGAAGGGTCTTGACCTGTCATAATCCCAATATCATGTATTTTCAACATCATTTCTAACTAACGTTAATTTATTTATTTTAAAAATGTTTTACCAGGAAGTAATACATTGAGAGTTACCTCTCGTTTTCAAGTATGTCCTGGGCATAGAGTTAAGACAAATAATACATGGTTACAAATACAGTTCCATAAATGAACATGGTATACATTATATACCAGATATAGCTTGCACAGTTAGAGATAATATATATTATAGACGTATGTAGCAGTTACAGACCAGGTTAAAATGTGAGACAGCTTTAGTTTTGAAAGAACTTAGACTGGTGGAGGCTGTGAGAGTCTTCGGTAAGTTGTTCCAGTTTTGGGGTGCACGGTAAGAGAAGGAGGATTGGCCAGATACTTTGCAATAAAATGGTTTATGGGACCATAAACAGTCTTTTGGAGTCAGATCTCAGATGATAAGTGTTGCATGCAGTGGGGGTGAGGAGCTTGTTCAGATAGACGGGTAGCTTGCCCAGAAAGTATTTGACACAAGACAGGAAAGATGAACATTGTGCCTAGACTTAAGTGACGACCAATCTAGTTCTTTAAGCATTTTGCAGTGATGTGTGTTATAGTTGCATTGGAGAACAAAATGGCATATTGATTTGTAGAGGGTATCAAGTTTTCTAAGGTGGGTTTGGGGTGCTGAGCTGTACACTATGTCCCCATAGTCGATAATTGGCCTTAGCATCTGCTGTGCGATGCGCTTTCTGACTAGCAGACTTAGGGAGGATTTGTTCCTGTAAAGTAACCCTAGTTTGGCATAGGTTTTGGATGTCAGGGTATCAATGTGCACCCCGAATGTTAAATGGGAGTCAAACCATATGCCCAAGTATTTGAAACGAGTAACAGGAGTTAGGGTGATTTTAGCATTGGTTCTGATCTAGAGCTCAGTCATTGGAAGCTTTAAAAATTTAGCCATGGTCCCAAATACCATTGTTACAGTCTTGTCAGTGTTTAAAAACAGTTTGTTTTGTGAAATTCAATTTTCAAGTCTCAAAAAGTCAGATTGAAGTAAGTACATTAATCCCTGAAGCACCAGATTGATTAAAATTCTTAATATCCCCCGCCATTTTTATTACATGGACATTAGTGATAATGAGGTGCAAATGATGCATTATCATATCATATAATCATCCCCATATCATCCTCTATTCACTGAACTATTACGGTTAACACGTGGAAATAACATTACATTACTTATATCAGAGTTAAACCTTACTTACTCCCATCAAGACTCCGAAATAGGGCTTTTGTGGTTTTTGGATGGGTGTAATGACAAAGTTAACTATGATTTAACCAACAGAGTTACTTCCAGTATTATTTCACATGCCTGATCCCAAAACACACTTCTGTTGAATTCTGATTCATAATCCCAGCTACAGGGGTTATAGCCTAAAAGCCTTGTTCATTGAAACCCACTGAAAATATAGTTTCTGGGTGTGTTGTCATCCCACCACTTTTCATCAATCAGCCCAACGGCAGCTCTACGGCTGAATAAAAAAAGAAAATCCTTTCTTTTGACATTTAAACTTCGTCTCAATATATAAAAGACTTCATAACTTTGTTTCTATAATACTTAGACAAAACCGTCTTTACTGCTGTATCGGTGTACTTAAAGCAGCTGTCCAAGCTGCCATTTAGTATTTTTTATTTTTTTCCCTTTAATATGTGCATCAAGACAATCCACACAATGATAAGTAATTAGCTAAGTTGTTGATTGATCCATTTTCCTGTGATCGATCGGTGAAGATTTGGCATAGGGGTACACTAAATGGCTGTCAGTGAAGCAGAAGAGGACCAAAGATACAAAGTTCTATGGGAAAGATCATATGACAAGGTAGTCATTAGATACAATTGGTGCACTGCTAGAGAGAGGGCAGGGCTCACAAAGGGGTGTGCCAGAGCATGTTTCAGAAGAGGAAGGGGATGTGACTTTAAATGGTTGCTATAGAAACAAAAAATGCTTGTTACATTATCACATTAAAAATGTCATTCACAGTTTTAAAAAAATGCTACAAGTATTTTCTCATAGTACAGAACTGAAAAAAAAACATGTGGGATGTTGCTTGTTCTGCAGCTTTAATATGTGCACCTGAATATGAAATATGACCACATAACTTCTATTTTTGCATAAAAAAAGATATCAGAGATTATACAGTACATAGAAAGCCCTGTTTTTTGTAACATATCATTTGATTTATGTAATCGCAGCGGTTACAAATATGTATTTGCCATTCTTGCGAATTGCGGTCAGGCCCATGATTTAATATTGGATAACTTTACTCAAATCTTTGGGTGGTGATCTTGGCCACACCTCCCCTGATATTTTACAGATCATCAAGGTACATTTAAAGGTTTACGTTTATTTTAGTGTCAGGACAGTTATATTTCAATCCCTCCCACTTACAAAAGTCATATACGACACAGGTCAATGGTTTAACAGACCATTAAAACAATTCTTGTATTTTTAAGACAATTTGTAACCAACATTAACTTCTTATGTGCCATATTGAATAAAATACTTAATATATCATGATATTATCACTGCAGCATGTTGTGTAAGTTAACGTGAGTTTATGCGTTAATGCCAACACATCAATAACATGATGTTAAGCTTATGCTACTGAACTCAGAACATTAACTCAGGGAACATAAAGTACATTCCTTTTTTAGGTAAAATGTCATGTTCTGTACCCGGATTTGACAAAGTTTAGTGAATCTGACCTGAAATTCCCTTATTAATACCACTATTCAATATCAAAGACCTTCTTTAAATTCTACTATCTATCTTATACAATGTGCATATTTTAACAGTAAGTGAATGTGAATATGTAAATATTTTGCCAATTTGTATAAACTTTAAATTTATGAAACTGCAAACATTGTGCATTTCAATGAAAATCATGCGCACAACTGATAACCTAGATCTCTCTTAATTTTGGAGAAAAGTAAAACATATCTGAAAACATAAAGGAGACATCTCTGAAGTTTTGAAAAGTCTGTGATCTTCATAGCTGTAATATTGTGTCCAGTCTGTTAAACAATATTACAGCCTATGACACACCTACAAATCTCTTCTGTCATCCCAACAAACAGATATACAAATTTGTGTGTAGCCCTCTTTCCTGCTGCTCTAGAGTGACTAATGGTACTGTTCACACCTCCTGGCTCAGCGAGATCTGGGCCTCCGCTAACTGGGAGCCTGGGGCAATAATAATACTTTTTGCAGTGCCTCCACTTACCCAGGATCCCCAATGAGTGAGATTCCCCTAGGCAAGAACAATACTAACACACTTCCGTTTGGTAACAGTTTACTGATACGCATAAGTAGAACCTTATCTTATAACTATAAGTAATAACACACATGTGATATAGCATTGAACTGACTGACATGCAATAACGTATACAAGTGGCTCGGCCACTCTCCTATAGAGAAATGTCACTTCCCCATCACCGCGTGCACCCCACACCGTGTCCACTATTAGGTATATATATATGCGCAGTTCTCTGGTCACTCAACCCAGTGTCCCCAAAGAGTCCTCCCCCAAGGCGGGATCAGCGCCTGTTGGTACCGGTGTTGGTGCACTTATAAAATACCTTCCGGTCACTGCGGTGACCGGCAACAAACTTCGAAAAGGATCCACCAATCCAGCGCAGTCTCACACGACTGGATGATGTCCAGCAGCTTGGGCCCAAACGACGGTCACCACTGCAGCTCTGCGACACTGTGTCCCTATCTGTCTATACCGTAAGTGACTAGTTGTCGCTACCTATATAGGGCGTCCCTGCAGCACCACAAGCTTATGGTGACTCGGGGTATACACTGGGGCCTGAGGGGGAATCTGGCCTAAGCAGGTGGGTCACTGACCCCCTGCACACACACAACCTCTCCCCTTGCTCCTCCAGTGCCCTCTGGCTAGCGTGGTCGCTCCCCCATGCTTCCCTTTCCTGCCTGTCAGCAACCCCTGCAATCCTAGTCGCTCCCTGGCATCAGGTGACTTCGCTGAGGCTCCTGGGGGTTGTAGTTTACTGCAAAGCCTCCCTGTGATTGGCCAGCCATTTGCGCGCTTTGCATTGCGCATGCGCGAACTCTCTCCGCTCTGACTGTCGCGCCTGACTATTGCGCAACAACATGGCGGCGCCCTATTCTGCCGAGCCACTGCGGAACATCCGAACGCTCCCTCAAGAGGCAGCGTGCAGCGGAGGTAGAGAGGCAAACCAGGACATCCCTACATGTGTATTGAATATATAGATGTAAATGATTATTTCCTATAATAAACAATGCATATACGTGTTGTTTATGTTTGTAAATGAGATACCAGAGGCGCAAAGAAAGAAACAACTCTACTGTGTAATTTGTTAAAATTAGCTGGATAAGTACTGTATACTTTTTTTCTTACTACATTTATTTTGGTGAAGGTGAAAACCACTGAGGCTCAGGATCATGCTTACTGCTTTCATTTAACCTCTAGGTGCTTTTCTCACTGCGCTTTCATGTGAATTATAATTTTTTTATTGAATAAGCCACGACCTTCAAAATCATGACAAATATTGCAATCAGGCCGGGTAAGTGTGAAGTTAAACATCCCCTCTGTATCACCAGCTAGGTTCATAACTTACAGGGACTTAATAGCAAATGAGATCATGAGAGCTGCCAGTTAGATCGAGAAAACATAAGATATCCAGAGAGCATGATACCCACCTGTGCCAAAAAACAATCTGAATAATTACAATAACCTTTATGTGACTCCTTATCTACAAAATGAGGCATAACCAAGGATGTTCAAGTCTCCATATTTTTGGGTGATATCTGTATAAGTGTTGGGTGAGTATGATTAAATGATGTATTTTTGTGTATCAGAACTATTTCCAGCATTACTGTTCAACTAGGTATATCAGTAAACTAAAAACCGAGGGGTAGATGTATCAATGCAAAGAAACATTTATTATGGCACAACTGCTCCCTTCTTGTTCTTTGTTGCGCCATATGTAAGAAGCTTGTTTGGGAAGATTAGTACATCTGGCGCAGAGAAGTTAGCGTCAACTCGTTCCGAGCAAACCTTGATAAATCTTTGTATAATATGTGCACCGGGTAACTCTACTAACCCACACGCTGAAAATTGCAAACCTATACATGGGCAAACATGGAGCAAAGTGCCCTGATATATATTGGCACAAAGAGACATGAAGTGAACATTCTCTTTACCCCAAGTTTGCTCCAAAATGATCCTAGTACACTGTACATAGCCCCTATAGACCTGCCTGTGGAGCTGGAAAGATGTTTGTGGGTCATTCACAAGCATAGATCCCATTATTTGCCCCCACTGAAATCTGCCTTTCTTCTTCCAAATATCAATTTTCTTCACTTACTCACAACTTACATTTGTAGTAAATATCCAGCATACTGTACATAACCCGGTGTCACCTATTTTTCCATGAATATTTTACCTGCTATTCACCAATTCAAGGATACCCAGACACTCAACTACTTATTGTACCCTTAATTATTTATTTATAAAACGTTTTACCAAGAAGTAATACATTGAGAGTTACCTCTCGTTTTCAAATACGTCCTGGGCACAGAGTTATGATGACAGATACATGGTTACAAATACATAGTTACGTTAAGTGAGCAGGCTTATACATTATATACAACACATTGCATGCACAGTAAAAGATAATATATGTTATTGGCTTATGTAACAGTTACAGACCATATTAAAATGTGAGACTGTCAGGACGAGCTCACCACAAACGAGGCGGGACCACGGTGCTGAGGTGGGATAGGATATAACGCCACCCACAGCCACGAGGGCACGTCTTGAGAGTAGAGTGGTCTAGGAGTCCGGGTAGGGGCAGGAGAGGTACGGATGGTAGAGGGTGCTGTTCGCCAAGTCCGGGGTTATAGAGAAGGACATAATCGTTTACCGTTTGCCGAGTTCGGGGTGCCAGAGGTGCGGAGAGTCGTATTGCCGTATGCCAAGTTTGGGATGCCAGAGGTGCGGTAGTCGTAGAGGAAGCCGGTTCGGTACACGAGGAAGACTGCAAAACAAGACATGACAAGACAGGACTAGGGAGGCAGAGAGTGATGAGAACAACTGGTTTTATACTCAGCCGACGAGTTAATGAAACTCTAGGGTATATATGGGAGAGAGGACCCAATGGCAGCACAGCAAGGTGGGGGTGTGTGGAAGGGCCAGGCTACGGCAGGGATAGGTCCAGCATTAGTCCCAGGGGAGGAGCAATAAAACCCAGTAGTGAGGTTGTATTTAATAGCAGCAATTGTTTGAGGTATTGTGCCTTTAAGGGGCTGGTGCGCCTCCGTGTGGCCGCGCCTCCGTGTAGCAGCGCTTGCGGGCGCGTGACCGGGCATACCCGCAACATTTGAAGAGGAGCATTGGCGTGCGCGCGCGCGCCCACGTGGAGCTGCGATCGGCGTCTTGGAGGAAGGCTGCCTGTGTGCCGCGGGAGGACCCGACGGAGCTGCAGGTGAGTGGGGAACACGCCGAGGGCGGCGTGACTCCCGGATCATTACAGTACCACCCCCTTCAGGGGCGACCTCCGGGCGTCCATGACATGACTTGGAGAGATTCCTACGATGGAAAGCCTGGATGAGTCGCGGTGCGTGGAGATCTCGGTGGGGAATCCAAGAGCGCTCCTCTGGTCCGAAACCCCTCCAGTGAACCAGGTACTGTACTCCTCCTCTGGAGATCCTAGAATCCAGGATAGACTGGACCTCATGCTCCTTTTGACCTTGGATCAAAAGAGAGAGTGGAGGAGAAGTGGTCTTGGAAAAACGAGGACTCTGAAATGCTGGTTTTAGCAAAGATACATGAAAGACCGTAGGAATCCTCATCGAGGGTGGAAGACGTAGACGATAAGCCACAGGATTAATCCTCCTGACCACGGGAAAGGGACCGAGGAACTTGGGTGCCAGCTTCATAGTAGGAACCTTTAGTCGTATATTCCTGGATGAAAGCCATACCCTGTCTCCTGGAGCAAATTCTGGAACTTGGCGTCGGAGGAGATCTGCCTGGAGTTTCTGTCTCCCAGTAGCCACTTTTAAGTTCTCCTGAATCCTCCTCCACAAGTCTTTTAGCCGAGAGATGTGCTTGTCAACCGCTGGTACTCCTGAGGGGAGAAGGGTAAACGGGAAGGATGAAAGCCACAATTTATGAAGAACGGAGATTCTTGAGTGGAGTTATTGCGAAGGGAGTTAAGAGCAAACTCAACCCAAGGAAGCAGATCCACCCAATCATCCTGTGTATCGGTTATAAAACACCGAAGGTATTGTTCCAGGTTTTGGTTGGCCCTCTCCATCTGCCCATTGGTCTGTGGGTGGTATCCCGAGGAGAATTAAAGTGAATTACCCAATTTTCGGGAAAAGGCTCGCCAAAATCTTGACACGATCAGAGACAATGGTTGAAGGCACTCCGTGAAGACGAAAAATCTCCTGGATGAAAACTTCCGCAAGCCTGGAGGAATTCGGAAGGCCCCTCAAGGGAACAAGGTGCGTCTGTTTGGAAAAACGATCAATTACCACAAGAATCGTATTCTTCCCTTTGGAGTCTGGGAGCTCTACAATGAAGTCCATAGAAATATGGTTAAAGGGGCGGTCTGGAATGGGTAAAGGAAGAAGAAGGCCTGCTGGTCTGACCCGGGGTACTTTGTTGCGAGCGCAAGTGCCGCACGCTTTAACAAACTCCTCCACATCCTTAGCCCTCTCTGGCCACCAGAAGGTACGTTGAACAAGGTCGTTGGTTTTCCGTATCCCTGGATGTCCTGCCGATTTAGAGGAATGGCACCACTCGAGAACCCTCTTGCGGTGTTGGGGTGCCGTGTAGAGTCTTCCCTCCGGAACCTTGAACCCCATCGGAATCTGTGATTGCTCGGATTGAATCTTGTCCATAATATCAAAGGAGTTGGCGACAAAATACATCTAGAGGGAATAAGCGTCTCTAGCTGCTCTTCAGACTTGTCCTCTGCAAGGAACTGTCGAGACAGGGCGTCCGCCTTCAGATTTTTGGAGCCAGGAATGAAGGAGATGAGGAAATTGAATCGTGAAAAGAATAGTGCCCAGCGGGCTTGTCGAGAGCTCAAACGACGTGTCCCTTCTAAGTAGAGAAGGTTCTTACGGTCTGTGAGTATGGTTATAGGTGTCTCCGTACCTTCTAAGAAGTGTCTCCACTCTTCTAATGCCAACTTGATAGCCAAAAGCTCCCGGTTCCCGACATCGTAATTCCGTTCTGCGGACGAGAATTTCTTCGAAAAGAAGGCACATGGGTGTAGTCTGGCTAAGGGAGACGTCCTTTGGGACAGGATAGCCCCAGCCCCGATGTCAGTGGCATCTACCTCCAGGGTAAATGGAAGTTTAGGATCTGGGTGGGTGAGGATAGGGGCAGACACAAAAGCCTTTTTTAGAAGATTGAATGCCCGTATGGCGGTCTCAGACCATGATGAGGGATCTGCACCCTTCTTCGTAAGAGCAGTTATGGGAGATACCGTAGAAGAAAAATTGCGAATAAAGCGCCGGTAATAGTTTGCAAACCTAAAAAGCGTTGCACAGCCTTGAGGGTGGTTGGGCGGGGCCAGTCCAAAATAGCCTTAAGTTTTTCTGGATCCATATTGAATCCGGAGTCAGAGATAACGTATCCCAAAAATGCCACGGACGTGAGATAGAACTGGCATTTCTCCAATTTCGCAAAGAGATGGTTCTCCCGGAGGCATAACAGCACCTGTTGCACGTGTTTGATGTGTTCTTGAGTGGATTTAGAAAAAATTAGGATGTCATCTAGGTAGACGATAAGAAATTTGCTAAGAATGTCCCGAAAAATCTCATTGACGAAATCCTGGAAGACTGCTGGTGCGTTGCACAGACCGAACGGCATGACCAGGTATTCATAGTGTCCGTCATGGGTGTTAAAAGCAGTCTTCCACTCATCTCCCTCACGTATCCTTACTAAATTGTAGGCACCTCTTAAATCAAATTTAGAAAAGATAGTCGCTCCCTGAAGACGGTCGAAGAGTTCCGGTATCAAGGGCAGCGGGTAGCGGTTCTTGCGTGTGAGGTTATTCAAACCCCAGTAGTCTATGCATGGACGAAGAGAACCGTCCTTCTTTTTGACGAAAAAGAAGCCTGCTCCGACTGGAGAGGAAGACTTTCGGATGAAACCCCTCTCTAAATTCTCTGAAATGTAGGTGGTCATGGCTTTAGTCTCTGGGAGAGAGAGAGAGGATAGGATCGTCCTCTGGGAAGAGGTGCCCCAGGTAGTAGGTCAATAGGACAGTCGAAAGGACGGTGCATAGGTAGAACCTCGGAACGTGCTTTGTCGAACACATCACGGAATTCCAAATACACAGAAGGTAGGGAGTCAACCTTCTCTGGCATGGTAGACACCCCACCAATCCTCTGGAAAATCCTGGTACATGTCTTGACAATGTGAAAAAGAAAAAAGGCTGGGGCGCTCCCTATTTATTCAAGCTTGTAATACTGCCTGTGAGGTAATGTATAACCAAAGAAAGGGTAGTGTATACTTGCCCTTGTTGTTTTCTGCAGCTGGACAAGTAGAGAAGATAAAGCCCGGAATCTTCTTGTAACAGCAGTGGAAATGGAGGGTTGGTTCAGCGCACGGGATTTTGCTCAGTCTCCCATATATATCACATATATTTATTCCACTTACCCCCAAGTTGAATTATACACTCTCTATAGTTCCAGCCTTGTATATACACAGTTGATATTAGCATCATCACACATCCATCTCCAACAGCCTTGTTGCATTGCGCACAAATTGTTCAACAACCACACAATTTTAATCTTTTAAATTTTTTATTTTTTAAACAATTTTTTAAACAATTTTTAAAATTTTTTTTTAAACTCTCCATTGTTCTGTTTGCCTACTCAAAACAGTAACTCCGTGTTTTCCATTGTTTTAGCTCTATCTCTGAGCAAAATCCCGTGCGCTGAACCAACCCTCCATTTCCACATGTCTTGACACATGGAGCACCCCACTGGATGGGTTCCCGATCCGTCCAATCGATGCGAGGATTATGGAGTTGAAGCCAAGGAAGCCCCAAAATCAGCTCAACAGAGGGAGTGTGGATAACATCGAGGGTAATGATCTCCGTATGAACGTCGACGAACTGCAGTAGGAGAGGCACCGTCTGTAGCGTGATGAATGCCGGCTGTAGAGGTCGACCGTCAATGGCCTCCAGACCTACTGGCGTCTGCTTACTGATAAGTTGAATATTGTTCCGTCTAGCAAAGGTCTCATCAATGAAATTGCCTGCGGAACCGGAGTCAATGAATGCCCGTGCTTGAGTGTGAAACCCCTCTCCAAACAGTGTTACGGGCAACAGTATTCTGGTGGGAAGGACGTCTTTGATGATGGGAGAAAGGGTCAGTATTCCCAATGAAACTCTCCGGGATTTCATTGGGAGTTGGCGTTTCCCGGCTTGTGGGGACCCTGGAGTACTACGTGACCGGAATTGCCACAGTACATGCAGAGACCGGCATTGCGCCGATGTTGTTTCTCGGCAGAAGATAGCTTGTTACCTCCCAACTGCATTGGTTCCGGGGCGTCCCTGGAAGGGGGTGTAGGAGCCAAGAACGATGGAGCAAGATGCCTTGAAACCCGTTGACGGTAACGAGAACGTTCGGTCCTCCGCTCCTGCAGGCGCTGGTCCACTCGAACGCACAGACCGATCAAATCCTCTAGGTCAGTGGTACGTTCCCGCGCTGCGAGCTCATCCTTTAGGGATTCAGACAGACCTTGCCAAAACGCTGAAGATAGTGCTTCATTGTTCCATCCCGTCTCAGCAGCAAGTGTGCGGAACTCACAGCGTACCGGGCGAAGGGTCGATCTTCCTGGGTTATGTGATGAAGAGAGGATGCTGCCGTTAATTGCCGTGCAGGGGTGTCGAAGACTCTTCGGAACTCATGGACGAAGAGATCGATGTCCTGTGTGAGAGGACCTTGTTGTTCCCAGATGGGAGAGGCCCATGCCAGCGCCTCGTCGATGAGAAGAGCCACGATATAGCCGACCCTGGAGATGGAAGAGACAAAACGAGAGGGCGAGAGTCGAAATTGGATGAGGCATTGGTTAAGGAAGCCCCTACATCCTTGGGGGTCCCCAGCATAGTGTTTGGGAGCAGGACTACGGGGTTCCAAAGCAATCGGAGGTGCTGGAAAGGCTGTTGCGGAGGCTATGGCGGCCACGGGTGAAGGTTCCCGACTGAGAGCTCGTACTTGAACGGTAAGGGAATGAAGGCTCTGCTGTAACGTATCCATTCGCCTATCAGCTTGTTCCAGAAGAAGCCTGGTGAAGAGATTCGTGTGGGGATTTAGACATAAGATAGATACCTCTCTAATAACCCCACACCACGATCTAATTATCACCATTAGGGAATACTTGATTACTTGTATTTGGATTGTCCACCATATTCCCTTTTTGGTGTTACCTATCACACTTTTGTTTTAAGTGTTTTTATGATAATTATAGTATGCGTCGTTGTCTTTGTACTAATAAAACTTTATTATTTTGACCCGCATTAGGCTTTTAGTGGTAACTGTCCTCCCACAGTGCTGGGAGCGGTTACTTCGTGTACCCCATACAGCTAATTAGACAATTTGTCAGGGAGTATTATACCCCTATACATTACAGCAGCCTTGTTGTGCAATTAATAGGGATCTTAGGGAGACATCGTGATCTCCTTGTTTGTTTTTGTGTACTCTCAGAATGAGGTTCATGTTTGTGGTTTGGGTGGTGTTTTGCTAATAAGTTAGTAGCACACCCCACAAAGTTTTCATTGAATATATTTGCAATGTCAGTGGGGTTTGTCAGAGTAATTTCCTCCTTAATGATATTAAATAGTTGTTGGTGGCTAGAAGGCTGGAATATATTGTTAATAACGTTCCACAAGTTATCTGGGTTTGATGTATTCTGGCTAAGATTGCCGGAGTAATATTGTGTTTTGTGTGTCTTGTTTGCACATATTCCGCAGGCATCTGTAGTTAAGGTCCTTAGTAGTGTCAGTTACTTTGTAGTTTTTCCACAAGGCATCACTAAGATGGTAGAACACTATAAGGTCAGTTGTAATCTATGAAAGGTGGGCCCCTTGTACTCTTATTCTGCGTAGTGGAGCATGGGTATCACAGAGTTTTAAGAACTCAGATTGGAAATAGTCGAGTGCAGAATTGGGGTCGGGAAATAGGTCAATTCTGTACCAAGGGCAGCTGGTAAAGTCAGCCAGAAACAGTTGTGGGTTTAAGTTTCTAAATGTTCTAGTGAGGAGAACTTGATTGGGGTGGTTTGATTTTCCTTACACAGTTCACTATTGCATGGTCACTGAAAATGTCAGGAAGGATGCCAGAGGATTGGATTCTTCTTACAAGCACTTACCATTAATTCAGTGAAATTTAATAAGTGAAGTGCATGGGACCATTGATACAGGGAACAGAAGAAAATGTCTATCTCATAAACTGTTTCGTGCTCGCATTGACATTGTACATTGGAAAAACGATATTCAACATAGTCATCTGATTATCCAGACCATGGGTAAAGAAGACAATACTGTATGCTAGGTTGTTAGGTATTTCACATTTGAAATTACAGTAATTAATGTCACCAACCAGAAATCAAGATTCTTCTAAACTATGCTGTTAGACATTGCTTCGTATTGTTAATGTCATCTACTCTCCTTTGGAAGACCGGAGGGAGTGGAGCTGCATTAAAATAACAATGAACTATAAGAACAGCTGATCAGAAGTGCAGGAATCTCTAAAAAGCAATCTGAGAAATAGCTCTATTTTTCCCCTTCCCATTGCTGTCATGCTGCAGGTGTTAAGGGTAGTCACATTCTTCTGAATCGTTGTGGATAAGACAGCCTTTCAACCAGTGAAACAGGATTATTCTATTATGCAACATTTCCTTTAGTGCATGAGGCACACCTTCACTAAGTGAGAGTGATCTCTATTGAGTAGGAGTACGTTGTGAGAGGCAGCCTTCCCATTAGAGAGTGAGAGCTTTCAGTGATTGGTATTGCATTTTCTAGTTCTGCCATCATTAAATAAGAGAAACCTGGCTTAGCAAATGTCAACAGTCATGTGCATTTGACTAAAGTGGAAACGAAATTCTGGAGATGTAAAAGTGTATGTCTATAGGTGCATGTTTAGAAATAGTATATAATTCGAAAACAAGACCCCAATTATAGAATGTGGTGGGGAAAAATTACACAAAAAAGTTACTTGTCTAAGACGGCTCACTGAGTGAGGTTAAGAGAGCCCATACATTAATCATATTCACAATAGTGTATTTGGGAAGAAAATGTGAAATCATATGCAGCTGTGAATGCAATGAAGTCTTTTATTCTTTGTGCGTTAGCTTGCCAGTTACATACGGTATTGGGTGTGCTGCTAGCCAGGTTTGTGCAGCCACACTGATAGTGTGAGCAGCCTTTCACGGTTTGCTCACATTATTTTCTACCCATTCTTCTGGGTTTTATTTCACGGTGAGAAAATAAATGCGAATATGACTTTGATACAAAGATAATCATCCGGGGACATCGTATCTTGACCAACGCACAGATGTCTTTTTGACATGTTTACTGCACTTATTTAAACTTATTTTCTATTCATTCTGATTTTATCTTTTAAACCTTCCAAATCTGGGATCAGTTTGTCTTCTTCTGTCCTCTTTTCCCGTTTATCTCGGGCCTTTTGGGAATTGTGTTTATTCAGCTTGATATTGCTTTTCATGTTCCTTTTTAGATTAAGTTTGTGTTTGATTTTTCACTATCGCTTTGCTTTATTTAAGCAATGTTTTTACTTACAATCACTGCTTTCTTTCTGTGATGGGAATTTGTGAGTGCATATGTGTGATAAGGATACTTTTAACTTAATAACTGATCCAAACAAATAATTTTTCACAACAAACGCTTTTTTTTCAAGTGTGTAAAAACAGACAAGAAAAACAGTGTTCATTTAAAATGGGTAGGAACGTGTGTTTCTAGTAATTCCATTTATGCAAAAACAGTCATTTGTAAATTTTGCAGTAATTATAATTAGTATTTTAAGTCCATGGTTCATATAAAGTCTTTCAAAAAAGGGTTGATTTTCTTTTATGTAAAAGTGGTGAGAAATCGTGTTTTTTGTTTAAACGAAATCCTAATGGAATGTCACAGCACAATAGGCCTTTGTTTGTTAAAGCAGGTCTGGTTAAATGTTACATTTGAATCTTTAAAAAAAGGGAGTCTTCTTGTGGAACAGCACAAACCTGTCCTAATGCTCACAGCTTTTGTGGTAAACACAAGATAAATACTGTACTTGAAGGAATGTGTCAGATTCAGCAGAAGCTGGAGGGATTATTATTAATCTAAATGCATTTCTGTCTCTTCATTTGTTTCCTGCATCATAAATAATATTATAAATCAAATATAAATGCCATTTTAGAGTTGTAGCCAGCCCTTGCCCAATGGTTGGGAACCTACTGTAGCTGAGCTAGTGGAGTGGTAGGTCACATTGCAAAGCCAGTTACCATCCTCACACCCATGAGACCAAAAGTTTGATAACAGTTACCTGTATCTGTGAGTAGCTTCTCTGCCTTTTGGCTAAGGCTTCGTCCATAGGCTACGTAGCTCGCGCTGAAACAAACACTAGGACGGCAATGTAGTAGTGCATAGTGCGCGGGCTAGCGCGTGCACATGCGCTACAGGGAGAGCGGCGTTTCTCAATACAAACAGGTTTGTTTTCCAAGCGCAACGTAGGGAGGAGAAAGAGCACGGAAGCTATCTCGTCCAACTATGGACAAAGGAAGCCAGGGAAAGCCATCATCACCCTGCATTTTTCCTACTATGGACAAAGCCTGGGATCAAGTGTAGTGTCTGTGCTGTAAAGGACAGATACACAGTTCTTACACTTGATGCTCTGGCCTGACTGGGAGGTGGACCATGATGGAGCCCAAGTTCACGTTCCACCATCCCGGGATAGGTTCCCAGTTGATATTTATTTATTTATAAAATATTTTACCAGGAAGTAATACATTGAAAGTTACCTCTTGTTTTTAAGTATGTCCTGGGCACAGAGTAAAACAAATAATACATGGTTTCAAGTACAGTTACATAAATGAACATGTATACATTATATACAAGACATTGCGTGCACAGTTAAAGAAAATATATATTATGAGCGTATGAAACAGTGTTCAGACCAGGTTAAAATGTGAGACAGCCTTAGATATGGCTGTGTGTCCTACATTAAAGTGTCATATTTAAGTGTTGGGCGGAGTTAACATTGGAGTTATAATCTCTGGATGCTTTTCTATATCTTCTATACCTTTAATTATGGATGCATTCTAAATATCTGGACTAACATTCTGATTTATCTCTTAAAACAGGTATGTTTCTGAGCTGAATCCTATCATCAATTAGCTACAGAATTTAAAATCTCATTGGTATGTTTCTGAGCTGAATCCTATCATCAATTGGCTAGAGAATTTAAAATCTCATTGGTATGTTTACTTAAATCAATTTGAAAGAGCACTTCTTAAAATGTAATTAACCATTTGTTATGTATCTGTGAGTTGATTAGGCAGACCCCTCCCTTAATTGTTATTCAAGTGACTGTGTTTTAAGACTAGCTATATTGGCTGTGAGCCATATGGCTGTGTGTCCCATCTTAAAGTGTCATATTTAAGTGTTGGGCAGAGTTAACATTGGAAGTGTTGGGCAGAGTTAACATTGGAGTTGAAATTGGAGGTGAAGATTGAGGAAGATCTTGACTCCACACAACAACTTTGCAACTGTGAGAACTTTACTTTCTAAACGCTGTGATTATTTGTACTCTTCCTATCCTCCAGTACCTGGGAAGTCTCTCCTCCTGCATCTCACTATGCCCACCCTATTTCTTTTTCTGTTTACTGTTTCCTCACTCCTTTGTGAGCATTTCTGTTCTCTCCAACTTCCCCTTTCCCCACTGCGCCATTATTTATACACCTCTCTCCCAACAACTTCTTTACCCCTCAATAAAAAACACCCACACAAATCCTCTATTCACCTCCTTTATCTACTCCTTCCTGCTGCTGGGGATCTCCCTGAAGCCAGACATACACACTTGCTCTCATTCATGCCTCACTGCCATCTCCTCCCTTGCAAATGGTGTCAACCTTTTTATTTATTACTGACTAACCTTAAAACTCGCCCCAAAAATCCAGCATCCCAATAGCCTGCATTCATGGCTATTGTCCCACTCCCAGTCACTCCTACCACCCATTGTGGCCAAGCACAGCCATCTACAGCACGTATTCCCTCACTTGTTGTCTCGGTAAGTTCCCCTCAAACCTTAGATTGTAAGCTCTTCGGGGCAGGGATTTTCTTTCCTATTGTCTGATTTTGCTGCACTTATTGTATTATTATATTTCCCCGTACTGTATTCTTTGTGAAGCGCTGAGTAAACTTTTGGCGCTATATAAATAAAGACATACAATACAATATGGCAGAAGTACTGCACCTTGATGCACTGAGCACAACTTTAAGGATGTTGCACTATTTGTTTTTATTGCACTGTGTACCCCTGTGCATTTTGACTAAGGGGTTCAGAATATTTTTTAACCCAACCGGGCCTTTTGGTAAGGTGCACACTGGCACAGCACACATGCACTTATGCACTGAGCAGATTTTTTTCCCACCTGTCTTGTCATTTGTTTTGTATTGGGTTACTGTCATCGTAAAGACTATGGATGATTAAGCCTATGGGCTGAAAGCCACTGATCTTGGACTTCTTGTCTGGCCTTTTGACAAAAGAATCCGGAAAGACGGTGTTAGACTCTGCTTTACAGTTAGATCAGCTGTATACCATTGAGGCTGTATTTTCCAGGGGATTCTGTGCTATAAATGTACCTGATAAGAACAATTATTATGTTATGCTAAATATCGCCATCATGTGAAGAGTGTTCAGATCCATAGTCTGTCATCCCCATTAAGAAATAGATGTTGTCCATTGTAAGATTTTATTACTAGGGATGTTCACAGGTTGTCAATTACCTGCCAATCCATCTCATTCTATCATCCTGTTGTATAGGGATGTACTGTATGTTACTCTGCCTACTGTATATCTATTTACTGTGACATCAGTCTATTAGATATATGTCTCTCTGTAGTACTAGACCTATTGTACTAACATCTAGTACTAGATTCAACTGAGCTAGCCTCTGAACATCAGGGCTAATACAGAAATTGGACAATAATACATGACTAATTGGTTGATTTTTCTGCAGTCATTACAATAGCAGGTATACATCTCCTATAGTAGTCTGCCTTCTATATCTCAAAGTATTAACCCTTTATAGATGATTATCTACAAGTAGCAGTCTCAATCATAGGGGGATGCATTTTATTTTTTTACACTATGTGTATGTATATATATATATATATATATATATATATATATATATATCACCTGCGTCGTTATGTATTACAAGATTAAAACGTTATTATTTTGACAATGATTGTCCGTTTCTGACACTCCAGTGGGTTTTGACTATATTCTACCACTTATGTAGTCTTAGGATATTTATACCCCCTGGTCCCCCATCAGGCCCCTACCTCTGGCTGCTGCTGTGTCTGGCAGCAGAAGCTGGGGGAGAGCGTGGGGAGGTTGCTGCAGGCAACTCGATCGCCAGAGGTTACCGGCGGTTCCCCTTGCAGGGCGCCACCATCTTGGTCGTGATTGCGCATGCGCAAGAAGCCGTGCATGCGCAGTGTAGGCGCGCAAGGTGGCTATTTGGAAGAATAGATCCACAGGGTACTACAGCTTCCAGGATGCACTAAGGCGACGGATCGCATGGGCTGCAGTAGCCAATAGCGTGGTCGGATTCTCCTGTCTGGATAATGATACTTTTTAATAAAATTGCTTGCTTGGATTGCCTCTTTAAAGGATATGATGTAATTTTCTTCTCAATCTCTCAAAATACACAGACTTAATTTTGCAGCTCTCTTTGGCTATTTATAGGGGCATTTCCTCTTGACCAATGTCTTTTTGTTTCAATAAATGCAGCAGTCCCTTGCCTTTACATCAATGCAATTATCTAAGCTTTAGCACATCTTGACTTGGGAGCTAGGTCATGATAAAAGTTAGCACCATTTAGTGAATATGGGCCAAAGTATTATTATGTAATGATTACTAAATGGTGTGACGAGAGTAACGACCCAGGAGTCACGCCGCCCTCGGTGTGCTCCCCACTTACCCGCTGTTCCGCCGGGTCCTCCCATGCCTCGCAGAGATCCTCCCACCAGGACGCCGATCGCCGTCTCGCCTGGGCGCGCGCACATCAGCGTTCCTCTTCTGGTGTCGGGTCTGGGCACATGCACGGTCACGCGCCCGCAGGCACGGCCACACGGAGGCACGGCCCCACGGAGGCGCTCCAGCCTCTTAAAGGCACACTACCACTTTTCAATGCTGCAATCAAATGCACCCTTACTACTGGGATCTATAGCCCCTCCTCCAGAAGCCCTTCTGGACCTATCCCTGTCACAGCCTGGCCCATTCACACCCCCCCACCTTGCTACTCTGCCATTGGACCCTCTCACCTCTATATACCCTGCAGCTTCATTGACTCGTTGGCTGAGCATAGAACCAGTTGTTCTCCTTACTCTCTGCCTCCCTAGTCTTGTCTTGTCTTGCAGTCTTCCTCGTTACCGAACCGGCTTCCTCTACGACCCTCCGCACCTCTGGCACCCCGAACTTGGCATACGGCAATACGACTCTCCGCACCTCTGGCACCCCGAACTTGGCATCTGGCAATACGACTCTCCGCACCTCTGGCACACCGAACTCGGCAAACGGTAAAACGATTACGTCTCTCTAACCTCGGACTTGGCTACAGCACCCACTACCATCCGTACCTCTCCTGCCCCGACTTGGACTTCCAGACCATTCTACTCTCAAGACGTGCCCTCATGGCTGTGAGTGGCGTTATATCCTTTCCCACCTCAGCACCGCAGTCCCGTCTCGTTTGTGGTGAGCTCGACCTGACAACGAGTTTGAATGGCTGGGTTTTAAAGTTGTCCCGAAAAATTATTATACTGTCCTAAGTTAATTAAAGCTTATATAGAGGAGATGCACGGGCAGCATCAGGCTCCTCAACAAGTTTATTGATGTTCCTTTTGATTATGTATCGATATTTCTTGCAGGTGCATTTGTTTTGGAGATTTACTGACAAGATAGATATACGTAACTGGTGACTGAAATTACTTTTTTTACCTTAGAAAATAGAGATGGACAAAATTGGGTGCATGAAATAAGAACCTACCAGAACTTTAAATTCCAAAACCAAGTACAAAACTGAAACCCTTAGCCTTTTTAGAACCAAAATCAACAACTGATTTAGAACCAAAACGAGAGCACTAGGTCAAGTACAAATCTCTAGACGTTTGTCGCCAAATATTTTTACATTGTTTCCTTTTATACATACGCCCATAATATATATTTTCTTTAACTATGCACGCAATGTCTTGTATATAATGTATACCCTGTTCATTTATGTAACTGTACTTGTAACCATGTATTATTTGTTTTACTCTGTGCCCAGGACATACTTGAAAACGAGAGGTAACTCTCAATGTATTACTACCTGGTAAAATATTTTATAAATAAAAAAAAAATTTCAATGATATTATTTACCATTTTTTTTTTAATGATTTGACACTTATTTTAAGAATTTTTTTGTTTGTTGCTAGGAAATGTTAGCATGTTCCTGATTAGTTTGAGGTTTGCCATAATTTGCTAAAAATTCAAATACAAGACCAGAACCAAAACCAGAATTTTATTTAGAACCAAAACACGAGCGAGAGTGCCGACCCTTACTAAAAAAAATCAATATATGTACAACAGCGCTACTGAAAGTTCTCTGCCATTTCTTATGTTAAAATTCCACACCGCAAAGTTACAAAAAAGGTAGAACAAAAAGGCAGCATGGCATCAAGCATTCTAAAATACTCTAAGATAGAAGTAAGTACCTCGGAGTACTGACCCACAACCCCAGTCCTGGTTATTTTTAGGATACTCATTACCAGTTTTTGTTTTCATCAATTATTTTCTACCTTGTTTAAATTTACTGTGAAACATACTACTACAGTCAGATATATCTACCATAATAGAGATTTACTCTCTTGCTATACATACAGTACTGTCTGTAAAGGTTGTTACTGGCTTGTCAAATGTACCTTTATTGAGGGGGATGGGGGAGAGAAAAAACACAGTATTGAATTCAGATTACAGGTATGATGCATACAAAATAAAACAGAGCATTTTAGGGTTTAGCCCAAATGTACCAAATGGTGTTAAACTGTATGGCATCTTATGGCCTCTGAAACGAATGAGTAAGAGGACTTACGGTTTAGCACTGCTCAGTATATATTTATTTATTTATAAAAATGTTTTACCAGGTATTTATACATTGAGCGTTACCTCTCGTTTTCAAGTATGTCCTGGGCACAGAGTTATAAAAAATACATGGTTACATTAAAAGAACAGGGTTATACAGTGAATTCACAGACATTTCATGCACATATAGAGTTGGAAAATTGGGTACAAGGGATAAAGGGCTTATGAGTTTCAGATATATGGCCCTAAACCTGCTAACAATACCAAAGTGCTAAGTAAAAACTATAGACCACAACATTTTTTGCTAGATTTCACAAAAGGCAAGCTTTGAATAAAAACTTTCACAAGTGTAAAAAGTCAATGTGCAAAGTCATATGGTCCTGTATATTCTGCAATTCAATGTTTTCTAAATTCTGATGAAAAGTGACAACACTCGGATTAAATTCATTTCTGTCAGAATTGAGGAAATTGTGAAATTCTGAGCAATATGATCTTTCACAAAACGTTCGGGAGAATTTGAAAGAAAATCGCATACAGATTTGCAAAGCTAATTTAAGAATATTCTAGTAAAAATCTACTCATCAAGATACAGTTATAAATGCAAATGAACTCACTATAGCCTAAATTATATTTATTCCATATTCACTAAATTCCGTTAAAGTTGACACCAGGAATTAACGCTGCGGTATTGCAGTCATGCCTAACTGTGGTGTTACTCCCATTCAGACCCTGAAATAGGGCTGACAGAGAGAGATAGAGAGAGATGGAGATTTCCTTGATATCTCTCCACGTGCACTATTGATGAATCTAATTGGAGGTACTACATATAAGTCAATGGGCTCTCTCTTAAAATGCATATGATTACCTTAGTGAAAAACGCATGAACCCAGGAAAAATAACGTGTTTCTGTTTTAGATAACATCACAGTATTTGCTCTGGTTTAACACAGCTTGGTAAATCTAGCCCTAAAACCATATCATTATTAACTGAAAACCACTTTAGTTTCCTAGGAAATGGTCATTCCTTATTGGGCATAGTGAGGTTCTGAGAACATAATGTTGCTGTAACATGAAAACAAGCTGTTATTTAATATGTAGCTACGTTGTAATATTTGCACAATGCAGGTACTGTAGAAATATTTCAATAATCAATGTGTCAAACATTAAGCAGAGTATTTGAAGGTTACTATGAACTCTGCTTCTTGCAATCAATATAACTAATACTGCAGCACAAAGAAACATTGTTATGTTGCTCAAGCAGAGCTCCAAAACTATTCATTATTTTTCAAAACATTCTTTCTTCTTTTGGTTGTATGTGATTTTTTTAATTTCTTAAAACACAAACTGCTTTTAAGGATTCATTAAATACATTATGCATTCAGTCTGGCCGAGAAAGTCTAAAGGTCTACTTTTTCCCACCAAAGATATTTGATATCAACTGTAGAGTGTGGGTGTGTGTGTGTGGAGGGGTTCTGACCTCTTATTTTTTACAGCTATTGCCATGATTTCACAATGTTAGCAGCGGTCAGTGTAAGTGAGGGATAGAACATTATTGCAGTAATCATATGCCAGAATGTGGGTCTAAAAGCAAGAGAGAGTTTCTATGAAGCATAAATGGCAAAGGGCAAAACCATCTTGCTCAACAAAGACTTTTTAAAACTGTAGGAATATGACATTTTCTTCAGAGAAGCATGCCAATTATATCAGAGCAGTGCTAGATTTATTTACTGAGTTCTGGATATCTCACACTGTGGAGGTGTCTCTTAGATAACATTAGATTAATGTTATCCTGCCTGGAAGTTGGATCCAGGTTCCGGCGTGAACCGGTGCGGGAGAGAGACAGGCTCGGCAGGAGTCCCGCTGCAGCTGGGGAGAGCTAGGGCCAGGAGGCAACCTCTGGCTGGCCCCAACTTCCAGCACCAGCTGGCCGTGCCTCTAATAACCACCAGGCTCAGGAGACATGTCCACAACCAGCTATCTCACTTACTTTCCAACAGGGCAGTAAAAATTTGACAATTATTATTATTATTCAAGGCTTTAAAATCTCAGGAGTCCCCGGTCTCCTGTATGCTAGAAAAATATGTAAAGAATAATTAGCACAAAAAAATGAATTTATCAAAACGTGTCGGAAAATGCAGTTAATCTCTTGAAACTGTAATACGGTAGGTTCAATTAGAACCCAAAGACAGTACCGTATTTTCGGGCGTATAAGACGACTGGGCGTATAAGACGACCCCCAACTTTTCCAGTTAAAATATAGAGTTTGGGATATACTCGCCGTATAACTCTGCCCTTCACTTACACCTTCCCGGTGAGGCGCCCCCTCACCTCGTCATCGGGACCGCGTTAAGTCACTTCTTTCCACGAATCCTGGTGAGTGGATTTTCTTCTACCGTACTTGTACAGCGCCGCCCTTGCTGCTTTCATACGGTCGCCGCATACGGTGGGGATGCGGCCGCGGCCGTTTTTGAGCTCCCCCCACCATATGCGGCGACCGCAGATTCTCCAGTCCGGCTCGGAAGTTTCAGCACCCGCCCTATAAGACGACACCCGGCGGATAAGACGACCCCGACTTTTGAGAAGATTTTCCTGGGTTAGAAAATACGGTACTTATTAGATTTTAGATTTAATATAGCAAATTGAACAGTACTTATTACAGAAAAAAAAGAGGATAACAAAGACATACAATCTATAAATGCAGACACTTTGATAACATAAAAGGGAATATAGCAGAAAGCCTAATACATTACCACCTACTAGATGCCTCAATAACTGGTGACATAAAAAATGTGAAAATTCATGTGCTATCGATATAACACCCCCTTTTAGATTAATTCTCCCTGAGGGATGCTCACATTTCAGAAAGACACAACTTTGTGACAAAGGACAGGACAATCTTTTGTGGGTGTGTCTCATCTCCAACTCATCCATTTTTTCATGACATTTAAGACTGGTATTTACTAGGAGAGAATGATTTTAATAAAATACATCATCTGTTTCCCTGTAACTACTCGATCAATGCTTCCCAATCATTGCATTTGGATGATTTTGACGCAAGCGTAGAGACCTCTTTTGATAGTCCCACTTCTGATTTTCAAAGGGAAGCTAATTATCATATAGTTGCAATACAGAGATTGTTTTATATTGTTATACCCAAGCTCTTCTGCCCATTACATATTTATACCTTGTATCATTGAGAATTGCACCATATAGGAATTACTATATCTTGCATAAGTAATATGGCGACCCTCTATTCACCTCTGTCAGCTGGCCACAGAGGGTCCCAGGAATTTTTATGATATCCTTTGAAGGTCGCACTTGCAGATCAGATCTCTGGTATATCTGTACAGTGTCTCAAGTCACTTCAATGTAAACATGGTTCACTCTTAACTGTTTTATTGACTAATAAAGGCCCATGCATGTTACCCCCACAGAAGGCATGAATAATAGTTATTTTAAAGCGAAAGTTATCCGTGTGGTTGCTGTACTGCCCATGCAATTGAACCCATTCATCGCTCTATCGTGACACATAGCATTATGCTCCCTGAAAATGGGCATTCTAAAATATAACGCAATAAGGAACAGGGCTAAGTAACTTAACCAGCAAAACTTAGCGATGGAAACCTGGCTGTCTCTTTTCGCCTGCCATTAATTATAGCTGATGACCTCAAATTCTAACTTCTAACCTCTACCCAAACAGAATACCTTGGGAATGGTCAGATAATGGCCTCAATAGATTGCTTATAAACATTTTAACTACACCAAAAGACAGGGGTGCCCAATGCTACAGTACATCCAATTGACACAACATATGGTAATAAGTATAACGTTAAATACTTCAATAATAATATTTTCTTGGTTATTTAGTTAGATCCCTTGGCCAACACATCATAAGCCTGCATACCACGCCAAGGTATAACCAAACATTTTAACTACCCATCTCTGCAACATGCCAAGTGATCCCAACAAGCCCATTTAGGAAGCCAACGCATTATGTCTGCCCCACGAAAAGAAATGAGACTGTCTCCCCCAATACACCAAAGTAGAAAAGCTTCACAGGGCACTTCAGATTTTTATAACTATTTATTTGTCAATTTTTAAAGCGACGTTTCGACCTGAAGTGGTCTTTATCAGGTCGAAACGTCGCTTTAAAAATTGGCAAATAAATAGTTATAAAAATCTGAAGTGCCCTGTGATGCTTTTCTACTTTCATGTACCTTGGATCACCAACAGGCTACTCCTACTTGCAGGAGCACCGGTAACTGTATATTTTTGACATTTATGGTGTGCAGCAGATTTCTCTATTTTGCTCCCCCAATACACCACCATTAATATCCAGCTAAATTCAGGGCTACCGACAAGTGTGGGGGAAGAGGATCATCGTGGGAGAATGAGGGAGAGAGGCAGGCCCGAACAGTGTGGGAGAGATGGAAGCCCGACAGGAGCTGCAGCAGCTGGGGCAGAGCCAGGGCACCAAAGGCCTGAAACCTCCCCCATGGTAAATGTGTGCATTGTATGCATTTGGAAGGTGGTTTTATTTTATATGTATTTGGGGGGGGGGTTGTATGTATTTGGGGGGTGGGGATTTTGTATGTATTTGGGGGGTGGGAGGAGGTTGTATTATTTGGGAGGTGGAGGTTGTTAGCATGTATTTGGGGGTGGGATTTTTTTGTATGTTTTTTGGGGGTGGGGGAGCTTAAACGTATTTGTGAGGTGGAGGGTTTGTATGTATTTGGTGAGGTGGGGGGGTTTGTATGTATTTTGTGGGGGGATTGTGTGTGTGACCAGGGGGGAGGGAATGAGTGTGAGGAGGGGGGATTGAGGGAGCGGGATTGAGTGAGAGGGGGTAATTGACAGAGGGGGGAGAGTGAGAGGAGAGAGTGAGGGGCTAAGAATGAGAAGGGGAGAGAAATACATGGGAAGAGGGGGGAAATAGAGGAGGGGGCTCGTGAGGATTGAAATGGGGTGGCTGACATGGGGGGGGGGGGCTGTCAAAACTCTAGCCCTGGGCCCGGGGAATCTGTTGGCAGCCCTGGCCTTAATTACCACCTAGATCTATCTGACCAGTCCACCCATACCACTGTTGAGGCCATTTCCCTCCTCAAAATTTGCCTCCACAGCCTCCACCAAACAAGAAGCTACAACCCACCCTCAAGCCCCAAGTTAAAGATATCCAGAACTATATGAGAGATGTAAACTGTCCTCATGATAAAAAAAACATTTTATACTCTCCAATTCCTTGTGCCACAATGACACTCTCACGATTGCTCTTATCAAATCGGTGACACTCTTGTTCAGTTGCCGCCTAAATCAATCCACAGGCTTCACATCCATAACCTCTCTTCAAAGTTGCTGTGGAACAATCTCTGACCATATTAGTGCTGTTGTTGAATATGCTAGTGAAAATTGATACATGATGTCTTCTGGCTCCCAGCTGACCCTATACCCACTCCCCCAATTTTCAACCACAGCTCATGCCGTGCTTTCCTCAACTGCAAAGGTTTTCATGATAACACACCCTAAGACCATCCCACCACCTGGATGAACAAGCTACATTAAATCCTAACTGACTCATCTAACCCAACCCCTGACTCCACACAATCAGAAACCACCTACATGACCCCACACAAATAACATGCCCAGAGGTATCCACATTAAATTAGTAACTCCCAACCAACCCCCCACAGCGCGGCTGTCGCGCGAGCTATGTTTTGATTTAATAGGGTTTATGCCATTTGTTTTTCAGCCGCCGGGCGATTTAGGTATAATCATGGCATAATGCTATAAAGCCTCCCCCTCATTATGTAGAGCTCCATATAAGGGCATCAACATCACCCAGGGGGAGGAAAATACAGCCCTGTGTCTTACCGTTAGCAGGGACATGGATCCTGATGGCGGTTGCAGACTAGGCCGTGACACAGCTGTGCTGCTCTTCTAAAAAGATGAGGATTAGGTTTTCTCTCATTCAGAAGCCTGGAACCCTGCAGAGTTAATCTTTCTGGGCAGCTTTTGTCTTTGGGTCTGTGAGATCTGTAGCCACAATGCAGTCGCCCCGGCACAGTGAGAATCGCGTCACCGAGGGCAGAAAGTCTTGCTACATCTGTATGCCCATTATATTACTCCATATTTTTGATAAGCCCCTATTCACATCATTATCATGAAGCAACAGAATTAAAACTACTGATACATCAAAAGATTAAACAAACGTATTACATTTAACACAGACTTTTGAAAGACGGGATAGTTAATACTGTAAGTGACAGTTGTCATGGCAACATGCTTGTGCTCCAGTAATAGGCTTATATGCCTATAATCTTTTATACTCTGAACACAAAGAAATGTGAAGCGCCAATAGAAATAGTCATCAAATCCCTTTTACCTTTGTCTTAGTCAAGAAAAAAGTTGGAATTGAATATGAACTTATTAAGTGACCCGAAGCTCAATGTAGACACAAAGCTCAGGACTAAGATTGGGAAATGGTAGCAAAGTTGTAAGAAACAATATTTTTTTTGCTCATATGACAAACCTTTGTGTTTAACAAATCTCTCATTACCAAATCTCCCTCAGACACTGCTGTTGACTCTATGAAAATGATGCAACTGGAAAAAACAATCTTGCTCACACTTGACTTGCATCAGGAAATTCAGTTTGGGAAAGTATAACATGTACTTCCAATTTAGCAGCAAATAATAAACTCACTCAGTAGTGATGTGTTTGTTAAATATTCTTAAACACTTTTTCTTATATTTCATGATTTTCTGGAGCTGAATTATAGGACCACGAGCCTGGGGGACCCACCAGCTTCTGGGATATCTGCAGGTTTCTTTCTGGTAATTTAAGAAACGACTTTGCAGTTTTCTGTTGGCAGCTGAAGCTACAGTAAGCATACCAGCCACATAGTATCTACCACACCAGTATTCTTGTGTGGGTGAGACATACACGAATATCAGGAGTGGTTCAGCTTCAGGAGACCCCTTAATTTGGGCACTGTAAACATTTTTTTTAATAACATTGAACTGCAGCAACTTTGGTTTGAAGCCTATCTTCTTTATGTTGCTCCTATACATTTCCTAATTTCAACCACCCATTTTACTTCTGGTCTTAATCTTAGATTTTGTCAGGGTCTCCTAGACCTCCTGCCTAGCCATAGTTCTTCTTTGTCCACTGGGTGTGCTGCTGCCTTCTTTTTCCTCTGGGTTCCTCTGTCTGTCTGTCCTCTTGTTGCTCCTCTCTCTGTCTTATAGCCCTGCTTCCTGTTTGTTTCCTCTGCCTTTGTTTCAAGTCAGACTCCTATTGCATATGCCTCTGTCTCTGATCCTGATCTGTTCCTGTACCCGTCTGTATTTGATTCTGCTCTTAGTAAAGGCCCTTGCTGGTAATCTGGCTTGTCTCTGGTTGTTCCTTGCTCCCCGGTCTCAGTCCCTGCTCCCCGGTCTCAGTCCCTGCTCCTGGACCTGTCCTGCCCCGCCTGTCCTGTTCCAGTCTCCTCGTTGCCTCGGACCCCTGCTTGTTACCTGACTTCGCTACCTGCCGCCTGCCTCGGATCCCTGCTTGTTACTTGACCTTGCTATCTGCCGCCTGCCTCTGATCACTGCTTGTGACCCCTACTACGCTCCTGCTGTTCCGGCCACCGAGATCCTACCCGCCACAGGAGTCTCCTGTGACAGACTTTCGATAACACTTGGAATCCAGTTGATTATCTTCTTTGTCCTATGCTGGTAATTTATTCTTGCTATTAATATGTCCACCCCAATGCCATTTTAATTTCACCCTTTTAATGATGTCACAGATGTATGTTTGCTTTCAGACCCATTTTCACTCTTTTTCCTGCCTCTTTGGGTAATACGAAAACAGGAAAGGGGAGGGACACTCCCACTTGTGATGCTAACCAGGAGCAGACAATTACTTTGTACGTAATAAATAAATAAATAAATATCTTCATTGCATAAGACAGTTCATGAGACCCAGGAATCCAAATAGTCCACCAATAAACACACTCCCATGTAATACCTAGCATACTTCTCTCCATCGTACTTTACGTTGTCTGAAGCTTCTGAATAATCTTTGCATTTAGGGTCCAGGTTTCACATCCACACGTGAGCACAAGCAGAATACACTGGTTGAACACCAACTTTATAAGAATGTATCTCTATGTTACAAATATCCACATCAAATTTATTAAAAGGTACAATGCAGGAAATAAAACAGACTGAAACAGTGCACTCTGATCTTGAAAGAATCATAAAAACTAAGCCATTCATGTGAATTAATGAAGCCAATGGAAACCATGACAAATGACACAACCCTAAACTACATCAATCCTAGATTTTCTAAAGATCAATATTGCTGTGTTTATATTTTGCGTTATAACATTTTTGGATTGCAGCAATATTTTTTTAGGAATTCCACCATATTTACTAGGAATTATGTTTTCATAAGTGGGTTGCGGTATTCAGTCAGCATACACCAAAAATTAGGGACACTTTGCAATCTGAATTCTATCACTAATAGCACTAACAAAAGTGAATGGGTAATTTTTCCTTACTATCCCTATTTCTGTTGATGTCTGTAGAAGATGCGTACAGAAATTTTAGAACAGGAGACGTTTTTAGGGGAAAATCATAAAGCCTTTTATTAGCCGCAACTTTGAAACCATAAACATCAGCTTGTGATCATCATAAACAGGGTTAACAAAACAAACCAGGCCTAGCTCCTATGTGGAGCACTGACTACACCAAGAATGTAGTCTCTATCCTTGGGTTGAAGGGCTAAGCCCCTTACCAACCATAACATAAGCTTAGTCTGGGGAAAGTTTTATCTTTGGGCCCCCGGGTTCCTCCTGGCTTTGATAGACGATGGAAAGTCCAGGTGCTAGGTGCTCAGCAGTCCAGTGTGGTAAATTCCTGGACCAGAGAGAGTTCAAATGCAGTCTGATCTCTATAGTGGTCCAGGGTGTGTTTCTGGATCAGAGAAAGCCTTGCAGTGAGTCTGTAGGCTTTTATATTCCTAACAAGTCACCTGAGGAGGGTAATCAATCAAGGTTTATTTGGAGTTAACCTCCGCAGTGCATTCTCAGGCTCTGTAAACAGGTTTCCCCTATATCACTATCTGACAGAGGATCCACTCTGTTACAGTGTCCCACAAGGATCTGTCCTTGGTCCTCTACTTTTCTCTTGGTGAACTAATACAATCTTTTGGCTTTCAGTATCCTCTCTCTTGTCCTGTGTCAGCATCTGTTTCTCCACATTCTCCTCATAGATATCCCATTGCTACCTGAAGCTTAACGTATTTGAACTACTAATCTTTCCCTTTTCCACTGTCACCCCTACACCCAAACTTGCCATCACTGTCAATAACACTGCAATCTCATTAATATCCCAAGCCCTCTGCCTAAGGGTCATCTTTGACTCTGCCCTCTTTTTTCATTCCTCACTGTAACAGGGCCAAGCCTGTTAAAGCTGCAGTTCAGTCTTTTTTTTTTTTTTTAATTTTTTTTTTTACTTCAATAGTTTCATGTGTGCAATCTCTAATTACCTAAAGAACTGTATAGCTGCAGGTCAATTCGTTCTCCATGTATTGATCGGCAAAATTTGGTGACATCATTAGTGAAGGGATCTCTTTTTCTTCTGCTTCTTTCTCTCAGTGGAAGCTCATGAATATTCATGAGCACTCCTGCACTGACATGTGCTAGAGGGAGGGCAGGGCTGACAAAGGGGTGTGCCAGGGCTTGTGACAGGACATGAAGGGGCAGTGCCTTAGCAAATGGTTGTTAAAATAGAATACAAGAAAATTGGTCTTTCAAAGTTGTTTTTTTAAAAACAGAAAATACTAAAAGTATTTTTTCTTACTACAGAACTGATTTATTAAAAAAACACACATGCAGGATATTGACTGAACTGCAGCTTTAACATCAGCTAGAGCTGTTGGGTGTTGGCCAGGTGGTGGTTAATCCCTGCCTGGAGGAAGGCAGGACTACTAACGAGTCTAGCAATGGTTTAAAGGAGCAATACATGCAATAGCAGGTTTTAGCACATGTCCCCAACAGTGCAAGATATTTGCAATACTTTCCTATTTGTGATAATGTGTTGCCAATATTCCCAGCAGTTTGAGCTGCAAATTGTAACAATAGATAATGTTATTTTAATAATATAAGAATACATTGTAGCTGCAGATTTACACTGACTGAAGTAGAGACATACAAGCAATGGGGGAAGGATTGATTAAAACTGAAAGGCAGCCATTTAGTGAATCAAGGGAAGCGGAATCTTTACTGAACCATCACTGGAGAATTAATCGATCGGCAGCTTAAGTAATTAATTTCATTTTTAATAAGGGTAATCAAAGGCTGCATATATTAAAACTAAATTTTGTTTCCGTTTTCTTTAAAAGGCAAGAAAGGGAAGTGTTTCTCTCTCTCTCCCAGGACTGTGTAGAGACCAGATGTGTGTGTCCTTGATCCCTAGGAACACTAGGGTGTGCAGGCCATATGTAGATGTCACAGATGTATAGGGACACCCGGTAGCAATATTGACGTATATGGACTTTCATATACTGGGGAATCTGAACTTTGGCCTAAGAAAAGCCTGTACTTTATATTGCTGGTCTGCAGGCAGATACTAAACCTAAGGTCTGTACTTGGCTTTGGTTGCTCTTGACTACTTTCTGTAATAGACTTTAATCTGCTGGACTTTGTTATGCTACACCTTGGCTGAGCCTTTTTTTTTGTTGGTGTTGAATTGTGATGAAATAAAAGTCTGCATTTTCTTTCTCGATGCAATTCTCCTGTCATAACCTCTGCGACAGTCCCCTTACAGTTGGTGGAAGAAGTGGGATGCTAGAGGTGGCCATTGGATTTTGAAAGGGGCCCCAGAGACCATCAGGGAATTGTATTTCTTGCAAAAGCCTGGACAACAGGAGTAAGGCGGCTACATAGACAGACCTCTATGAAAGCATATATAGGAAAAGTATTGATGCTATAGGACGTGCCGTAGTTGGCATGAATAATACACCAGAATAAACGTGGAAAGGTTTTCAACAAGTGGTTTGCTGAAGTGGAGGCTTGCACAGCAACAGAAAATCTCCATATTTTTGATGTGTAATGAGCCTGGTAAGCCGGAAGAGTCGTGTCCTATGTCCTTGAACATGAACGGTGGCAGCATGAGCAGCACAAGCAGTGTGAGGAATATTGTCGCCAACTACTGCAACTGCTAGCAAAGCATGCGGGGTGAAAGTGCAGAAGTTTCACGTAATTAGGGGGAGCTCAGTACTGATCAAAGTCTGCCAAATTAAAGCAGAAAAAAAAAAAAGAAATGAAAGGAGCTAACCAGCTAACCATGGAAGCAGAGGCAAAAAAACATGGAGGGGTCTATCCGGTGCTAACAGTGAGAATCCTTCAATGAGCCACACAAGGGAAGCCAAGCCTTAACATATAAGGGACGATCCCTTGACCCACACTTAAAATGCTCTTCAACCTACAGTACCAGACATGACTGTGATCTCTTCCTTCCACTATTGGATAAAAAGAGAGAAGCGAAGGTTGAATTACAATGGTCTCTGTTTGCAGCTTACCTTGAGAGTGCAATTTTGGTGACAGAGTGATGCTAGCGTAGTGAGTTGGAAGACATCATGACTGATCTTGTGACAGCAAACGCTACTCTTATCTCCATGGAGGAGAAGCAGAGCCCTGACATAATTATTGCTAACCTGAAAAGAAGTATGAGGAGACTCAGAGGTGTGTAAATTGAAGGATGTTAATGATGTTGGGACGGTGTCCTTTATGTATTAATATATTTCATTATGTACTTTTGGTATCATGTCATTTGCGCTATGCGTTTTTTGCTATACAAAGACTGTTTGGCATATACAAATCTCTTCTGTTTAATTTGAGTGCTGGGAACCCATTTGGTATTTTGTAAAGTATTATTTTTGGAAGGCTAGGGGCCCTTCCTCGTTCCCGTTGCACCACCTGTGACACATTACTCAAACTATCTGTTGTTGAGTGCTGCCTATTCCATATACTTTTTGCTTAACAATGTGGAATGTTATGGGCAGAATTCTGCTGCTTGTCTCTTTCTCCCCAATTAAAGAGCAAACAATTTGCCAGGCAGAGTGGCCAACAATTTAGTTGTTAGGAATAATGGCTTTCCTGGCATATGTACTGTATGCATACATTTTGATGACATGCATACTATTTATATAAATAAACAGGTGTGCACCAAGTCCAAAACTTGCATTTATCAAATCAAATTGATTATTTCACCTGCGCTTAATTGTTTTATCAGAAGGAATGTATCTGCAGTTCTGCACTCTTTTTCAAAGAAATATGACACATCCACACAGCATTTCAGCTAAAATATTTATGCATAATGCATTTGAAATTGATAGCAGTGTAATTGCTTTGGCACATTACCAAAGCTTTGAAGCTATACACTTTGATTTCTTCTTTGTGTCCATGATTACCCTACACAAATAAAATCCATCACTGTATTTGTTTGTATAACTGATGTTTTGTGTAAAGTATGCTATCTGCTACGTGAGATTGAACTGAGGAATATTGGGGGTTGTGCACCATTATGAATTATTTTGTTTTGCAATGTTCCTAAACAATAGAGGCACGTATACTGCAATAATACATCTTGTCAGTTATGTTTTAATCACTCTTGAACATGAAGTACAAACACAACATATTAACAACATATTAAAGGAGAAACATGTAGTAACACCATTACTAGCTTTCCCAAGCAGGATATGTTTTTTTTTTAAACCCTATTAAACTTTTTTTATTCAAACAATACCATTTGCTCATTCCAGTACTATATTTACCAATTTGTGATCAGGGAATTTATAGTTCAGAGTTCGATCGATTCCCAATGCAATAGCTTATGAACATACTGTATACAGCCTGTGTAACAACTCGGGAGGGAGGGGGGGGGGGTGTATATATATATATATATATATATATATATATTATATATATCAAATGGAAATATTACTGTATGTTCATTTGCATGTCTTAGACAGGTCTGCAACCCTGTCGTCCCCCATTATCGCCCAGCATACAGCGCTTCCACTGCAGCAAGGGATTCTGGGAAATGACATGCAAATGAGCACTCAGTGCCACCTTTTGTCTCAAGCTCGTATTACACAAGCAGATCCTCAAGCCAATGCATGCTGTTTTAAACACAGCTTTTAGACAGAGGCAGGGATGAGATGCAAAGCCATTAAACCCATATATACAGTGCTTGACAAATCACCCAAAAATCTACTCGCCACCTAGTCCCGCCCCCGCTTTTAAAAAAAATACATAAATAAAATAAATTGAATAAATTCCTAGTAAGAACATTCGTTTTTGACATAAGTTTATTCATTGTATTACATTATACTACAATTAGTCCTTGTTATGTGTGTGTGTGTGTGTGTGTGTGTGTGTGTGTGTGTGTGTGTGTGTGTGTGTGTGTGTGTGTGTGTGTGTGTGTGTGTGTGTGTGTGTGTGTGTGTGTGTGTGTGTGTGTGTGTGTGTGTGTGTGTGTGTGTGTGTGTGTGTGTGTGTGTGTAAATGTCGGATCTAGAAAAAAAAGCCAGATGTGAATGACTAGTTTCCTGCACCCCTTAACCAGTGTCTGGATGCCCCCGCTTCACAATATTTAAAATAGCAATCCCGCCTGGGATTTTACCTGATCCGCAGTCCCTCAATGTCCAGGTACCCTCATTCCCGCAATGTTATACATTGGATGGGAGGTGTTCCCTACCTGTCTTCTGGGTTAGGGGGATTGCGATGTCTCCCGTGTGAAGCTTGAGTCAGATCTGGAAGAAAGCAGTATAGGTTATTTCGGTGTAGTATAGGGCAGTTAAGATATACAGGGTAAATAAGAAATCCAGATCGAGAGTGTGAGGCAGAAAGTGAGAGAGAGAGCGAGACAGAGAGGGGAGAGAGACAGAGAGACAGAGAGACAGAGAGGGGAGAGAGAGGGGAGAGAGACAGAGAGGGGAGGGAGACAGAGAGGGGAGAGAGACAGAGAGGGGAGAGAGACAGAGAGGGGAGAGAGACAGAGAGGGGAGAGAGACAGAGAGGGGAGAGAGACAGAGAGGGGAGAGCGAAGAGACAGAGAGGGGAGAGAGACAGAGAGGGGAGAGCGAAGAGACAGAGAGGGGAGAGCGAAGAGACCGAGAGGGGAGAGCAAAGAGACAGAGAGGGGAGAGCGAAGAGACAGAGAGGGGAGAGCGAAGAGACAGAGAGGGGTGAGCGAAGAGACAGAGAGGGGAGAGCGAAGAGACAGAGAGGGGAGAGACAGAGAGCGACAGAGAGGGGAGAGACAGAGAGGCAGAGAGGGGAGAGACAAAGAGGCAGAGAGGGGAGAGAGAGAGCGACAGAGAGGGGAGAGAGACGGAGAAGGGAGAGTGATGGAGAGGGGAGAGTGACGGAGAGGGGAGAGAGACGGAGAGGGGAGAGAGACAGAGAGGGGAGAGAGACGGAGAGGGGAGAGAGACGGAGAGGGGAGAGAGAAGGAGAGGGGAGAGAGACGGAGAGGGGAGAGAGACGGTGAGGGGAGAGAGACGGAGAGGGGAGAGAGACGGAGAGGGAAAAGAGATGGAGAGACAGAGAGGGTAGAGCGAAGAGACAGAGAGGGGAGAGCGAAGAGACAGAGAGGGGAGAGCAAAGAGACAGAGAGGGGAGAGCGAAGAGACAGAGAAGGGACAGCGAAGAGACAGAGAGGGGAGAGACAGAGAGGTGGGGGGAGAGACAGAGAGGTGGGGGGAGAGACAGAGAGGTGGGGTTGAGAGACAGAGAGACAGAGAGGAGAGAGACGGGGGGGTTAACTGACTGACTTGGTAACTGACTGATGGGGGGGAGGCAACTGACTGACCTGGGGGGGTAACTGACTGGGGGGGGGTAATGACTGACTGGGGGGGGTGGTATGACTGACTTTGACTGGGTGGGGAGGGGGTGACTGGGTGGGGAGGGGGTGACTGGCTGGGTGGGGGGGTGACTGACTGGGTGGGGGGGGGTGACTGACTGGGTGGGTGGGGGGACTGTTTGGGTTGGGGGGGTGACTGGGTGGGGGGGGGACTGACTGGGTGGGGGGGGGTGACTGACCTCTGGTGTCCTGCACACACACGTTCTCTCTTTCCCACAGACACCATACACACACACACACACACACTCAATCACACACTCAATCTCTATCTCTCACACACACACACTCAATCACACACTCAATCTCTCTCTCTCTCACACACACCATACACACACACACACACACACTCAATCACACACTCAATCTCTATCTCTCACACACACACACACTCAATCACACACTCAATCTCTCTCTCTCTCTCTCACACACACACACACACTCAATCACACACTCAATCTCTCTCTCACACACACACTCAATCACACACACACACACACACACACACACACACACACACACACACACACACACACACACACACACACACACACACACACACACACACACACACACACACACACTCAATCTCTCTCTCTCATACCCATACACACACACGGGAAGGGACGTGCGCCGGAGGAGAAACACCGGCAACTGCAATATCTTCAGACCCGCGTGGGCAGCGGGAGCACTGGAGGGGAGGGGGAGGAGAGAAATACCCCGGCAACCTCAGTATGTTCCGACCCGCGCGGGCAGCGGGAACACCGGAGGGGAGGGGTAGGAGAGAAACACCCCGCTACCTCAGTATGTTCCGACCCACGCGGGCAGCGGGAACACTGGAGGGGAGGGGGGGAGGGGAACACCATAGGGGAGGAGGGGAGGAGGGGAGGGGAACACCGGAGGGGAGGGGGAGAGGGGAACACCGGAGGGGAGGGGGGGGAGGGGAACACCGGAGGGGAGGGGAGGGGGGGGAGGGGAACACCGGAGGGGAGGGGGGGGAGGGGATCACCGGAGGGGAGGGGGGGAGGGGAACACCGGAGGGGAGGAGGGGAGGGGAACACCGGAGGGGAGGCAGGGAGAGAAACACCCCGCTACCTCAGTATGTTCCGACCCACGCGGGCAGCGGGAACACCGGAGGGGAGGGGGGGGAGAGAAACACCCCGGCTACCTCAGTATGTTCCGACCCAAGCGGGCAGCGGGAACACCGGAGGGGAGGGGGGAGAGAAACCCCCCCGCTTCCTCAGTATGTTCTGACCTGCGCGGGCAGCGGGAACACCGGAGGGGGATGAGAGAAACACCCCGGCTACCTCAGTATGTTCCGACCCGCGCGGGCAGCGGGAACACCGGAGGGGAGGGGGGGAGAGAAACACCCCGGCTACCTCAGTATGTTCCGACCCGCGCGGGCAGCGGGAACACCGGAGGGGAGGGAGAGAGAAACACCCCGGCTACCTCAGTATGTTCCAACCCATGCAGGCAGCGGGAACACCGGAGGGGAGGGGGAGGAGAGAAACACCCCGGCAACCTCAGTATGTTCCGACCCGCGCGGGCAGCGGGAACACCGGAGGGGAGGGGTAGGAGAGAAACACCCCGCTACCTCAGTATGTTACGACCCACGCGGGCAGCGGGAACACTGGAGGGGAGGGGGGGGAGAGAAACACCCCGGCTACCTCAGTATGTTCCAACCCGCGCGGGCAGCGGGAACACCGGAGGGGAGGGGGAGAGAAACACCCCGGCTACCTCAGTATGTCCCGACACGCGCGGGCAGCGGGAACACCGGAGGGGAGGGGGGGAGAGAAATACCCCGCTACTTCAGTATGTTCCAACCCGCGCGGGCAGCGGGAACACTGGAGGGGAGGGGGGGACAGAAACACCCCGGCTACCTCAGTATGTTCCGACCCGCGCTGGCAGCGGGAACACGGGAGGGGGAGAGAAACACCCCGGCTACCTCAGTATGTTCCGACCCGCGCGGGCAGCGGGAACACCGGAGGGGAGTGGGAGAGAAACACCCCGGCTACCTCAGTATGTTCCGACCCACGCGGGCAGCAGGAACACCGGAGGGGAGGGGGGGAGAGAAACACCCCGGCTACCTCAGTATGTTCCGACCCGCGCGGGCAGCGGGAACACAGGAGGGGAGGGGGGGGAGAGAAACACCCCGCTACCTCAGTATGTTCTGACCCGCGCAGGCAGCTGGAACACCGGAGGGGAGGGGGGGGAGAGAAACACCCCGGCTACCTCAGTATGTTCCGATCTGCGCGGGCAGCGGGAACACCGGAAGGAGGGAGGGGGGGGAGAGAAACACCCCGGCTACCTCAGTATGTGACCCGCGTGGGCAGCGGGAACACCGGAAGGAGGGGGGGGAGAGAAACACCCCGGCTACTACAGTATGTGACCCGCGCGGGCAGTGGGAGCACCGAGGGGGGGGGAGGGAAACACCCCGGCTTTTGCAGTATTTTCCGACCCGTGCGGGCAGCGGGAACACCAGAGGGGGGTGGGGGGGGGAGGGAATGTATCAGTGTATCAGTGTATACTGTATATAAATATTTAAAGTGTATTAAATTCCCCCCACCTGAAGCATCTGTCCAAACTCCTCCATGACCGGATCCGTAAATTGTAAATTATAGGAGCTGACACAATTATACAGGAGAATATGAGGAGGAGGAGGAGGAAGAGGAGGAGCAGCAGATGCGCACGCACACACTCACACACCCCCATTACTTACCCATGCAGAAAGGGCGGTTTGAAGTCCTGGCAACTCCATCCATTTTTTCTCGATTTTTTTTTGCAGAGCAGGGGATTTTTTTTTTGCAGAGCAGGGGAAAGGTTACTGGCCACGAGCCAATATCCGATCGCAGCTGGTGAGCTGGCGACCGGGTTTGTCGAGCACTGTATATATATATATATATATATATATATATATATATATATATATGTATATATATATAAAAAGGTGACACATTGTGTGCTCATTTGCATGTCATTTTCCAGGATCCCTAGCTGCAGTGGGAGCACTGTATGCGAGGTGATAATTATGGAAGGCAGGGTTGCAGACCTGCCTAAGACATGTGAATGTGATCACAAGTGATATTCTTTATTGGCTATATGCTAACGGTGGAGTTTTTTTTTTTTGCCTTTTTCACCCACCATAAATTAAAAAAAAAAAAAAAAAAAAAATATATATATACATATATATATATATATATATATATATATATATATATATATATATATATATATATATATAGTGTTCTTCAGTATTAGGTGATACCTTTTTTGTTTCGACTAGCAATTTATGTCATAGGACAAGCTTTCGAGAGTTCTCCACTATTCTTCAGGTCTGCAATACTAAAGAAGAGAGGACAACTCTCGAAATCTTGTCCTTTGACATAAATTGCTAGTCCAAATAAGGTAAAAAAGGTATCACCTAATACCGAAGAACTAATTTATTCTGCACTTGATGTCAAGCAATACTGATTTACACAGGAATCAATGGCTAAAACAGTGTAGAGAGAGAAAAGAAAAAAAACAGATATTTACTGTAGATAAGGTAGGGTGTTTAGTGTTTGAAGCCTGGGGACAGTGTCAAAGAAAGGTGGGGAGGGGAAGGGATGCTGAGGGGGAGAAAAAGTGGATAAGAATTGAGGCAATTATCTACAGTAAATATCTGTTGTTGTTTTTTTTCCCTCTCTCTACACTGTTTTAGCCATTGATTCCTTTGTATATAAGTATTGCTGACCTGAAGAAGAGAGGAGAACTATCGAAAGCTTGTCCTATGACATAAATTGTTAGTCCAATAAAAAAGGTATCACCTAATACTGAAGAACTCATTTATTCTGCACTATATATATTGTATTGTATTGTATGTCTTTATTTATATAGCGCCATTAATGTACATAACGCTTCAAAGTAGTAATACATGTGGTAATCGAATAAATAACAGATAATATAAATAATAGATCATGGGAATAAGTGCTTTAGACATAAACATAACATTAAGGAAGAGGAGTCCCTGCCCCGAGGAGCTTACAATCTAATTGGTAGGTAGGGAGAACGTACAGAGACAGTAGGAGGGAGTTCTGGTAAGTGCGTCTGCAGGGGGCCAAGCTTTATGTATCATGTGTTCAGAATATTCACAGTGCTATTCGTATGCTTCTTTAAGCAAGTGTGTCTTAAGGTGGGTCTTAAAGGTGGATAGAGAGGGTGCTAGTCGGGTACTGAGGGGAAGGGCATTCCAGAGGTGTGGGGCAGTCAGTGAAAAAGGTTTAAGGTGGGAGAGGGCTTTAGATACAAAGGGGGTAGAAAGAAGACATCCTTGAGCAGAACGCAAGAGTCGGGATGGTGCATAGTGAGAAATTAGGGCTGAGATGTAAGGAGGGGCAGAAGAGTGTAAAGCTTTAAAAGTGAGGAGAAGAATGGAGTGTGAGATGCGGGATTTGATTGGAAGCCAGGAGAGGGATTTCAGGAGGGGAGATGCTGAGACAGATATAGGAAAGAGTAGAGTGATTCTGGCAGCAGCATTTGGATAGATTGTAGGGGAGACAGGTGAGAGGCAGGAAGGCCGGACAGCAGGAGGTTACAGTAATCAAGACGGGAGAGAATGAGGGCCTGAGTCAGAGTTTTAGCAGTCGAGCAACAGAGGAAAAGGCGTATCTTTTTAAATTGCGGAGGAAAAAGCGACAAGTTTTAGAAATGTTTTTAATGTGAGGGGCGAATGTGAGAGAGGAGTCGAGTGTGACCCCTAGGCAGCGTGCTTGGGCTACTGGGTGAATGATCGTAGTTCCAACAGTAATGTGGGAGGAGGTAGTAGGGCCAGGTTTGGGAGGAAGTATGAGGAGCTCTGTTTTAGCCATGTTGAGTTTAAGGCGACGGAGGGCCATCCAGGATGATATAGCAGAGAGACATTCAGAAACTTTGGTCTGTATAGCAGGTGTAAGGTCGGGTGTTGAAAAGTATATTTGTGTGTCGTCAGTATAGAGGTGATATTTAAACCCAAAAGATGTTATTAGGTCACCTAGAGAGAGAGTGTGTACAGAGAAAAGAGAAGAGGTCCCAGGACAGAGCCCTGGGGTACCCCCACAGAGAGATCAATAGAGGAGGAGGAGGTGTTAGCAGAAGAGACACTGAAAGTACGATGGGAGAGGTAGGATGAGATCCAGGATAGAGCTATGTTCCGAATACCAAGAGTATGGAGAATGTGAAGGAGAAGAGGGTGATCCACACTATCAAATGCTGCAGAGAGGTCGAGTAATATGAGCAGAGTGTAATGACCTCTGTCTTTGGCAGCATGGAGGTCGTCAGTTATTTTAGTGAGGGCTGTTTCCGTGGAGTGAGCAGTGCGGAAGCCAGATTGTAGAGGGTCTAGGAGAGAATAGGTGTTGAGAAAATGGAGCAAGTGAGAGAATACAAGACGTTCAGGGAGTTTAGAGGCAAAAGGCAGGAGGGAGACAGGTCGATAGTTAGAACGACAGGTAGGGTCAAGCTTGCTGTTTTTGAGTAATGGTATGACTGTTGCATGTTTGAAGGAGGATGGAAAGGTTCCAGAGCAGAGGGAGGAGTTAAAAATGTGTGTGAGCATAGGGATTATAGTAGGAGCAAGAGGTTTTAGGAGATGGGAGGGAATGGGGTCAAGAGGGCAAGTGGTAGAGGGAGAAGAGGCAATCAACAGCGACACATCCTCCTCTGAGACAGTGGAAAAAGAGTCAAGGAAGACAGGAGGAGAGTTAGGAAGAGGTGTAGAATGGGAAGAAGAAACAGAGGGGATGTTCTGACGTATGGATTCCACCTTTTCCTTAAAATAGTCAGCAAAGTCCTGAGCAGAGATGGAGGAAGGAGAGGCAGCTGAGGGTGGTTTGAGTAGAGTATCAAAGACAGAGAACAGTCGGTGTGGGTTAGACTTGTGCATGTTGATTAGTGCAGAAAAGTAGGCTTGTTTAGCTTGCGAGAGGGCAGAGTTGAAACAGGATAGCATAAATTTGTAGTGAAGGAAGTCTGCAAGAGTGTGAGACTTCCTCCAGAGGCGTTCAGAGGAACAAGTGGAGGAACGCAGCATGCGTGTGTGGGAATTTAGCCAGGGTCTAGTGCGAGTGCGGCAGAGAGAAAGCGGGGCATGTAGATCAAGAGAGGAGGACAAAACAGAGTTGTAGTTCCTGACCAGGTTGTCGGGGTCTGTAGCAGAGCTGAGTGAGGAGAGGGAGGAGCGTAAAGTGGACTCAAAGTCAGGTAAGTGAATAGAGCGCAGGTTTCTGCAGAACCGGGGTGTAGATGGAGGTGGAGAAGGGGAGAAGCGAGATAGAGAGAATGAGATGAGATGATGGTCAGAGAGAGGAAAAGGGGAAATGGAGAAATCGGAGAGAGAGAAGTTCTTAGTGAAAACCAGGTCTAAGTAGTGGCCATCCTTGTGAGTGCTGGCTGCAGTCCACTGTTGAAGGCCAAAAGAAGAGGTTAGAGAAAGAAAGCGGGAAGCCCAAGGGAGAGAGGGGTCATCAATGTGGCAATTGAAGTCCCCAAGGAGAAGAACAGGGGAGTCTG